>NW_026089623.1:1344847-1359847 GCF_024586455.1 Bactrocera neohumeralis
AGGCGTGGAGTTACTATCCTTTGTAAGCCGATAACATAGAAAAGAATTTCGTCGTTAAATTGTTGAGGAAGGTAAGTTTTAAATAGATTTTATAATTTGTACTGAAATTATAAAGATTTGTTACAGTTTTTTGTTAAGAATGTATGCAGAAGGTGCGCTAATTCACAATAGTTATTCTCAATAAAATGACCGAATCAGCCGTTCATATGTCGCTAGATTCTGCAATGGGTGCTCTCTTGGCGTTGCATATTTCGGTATAGGATTTTTGCATTTTGTGTCATCGTGCAATCTTGCAAGAGCAAGAGAATCCCCCTATAGATATTGAAAAATGGAAAAACAAAAAGTACAAAAAAAAAATTGTGGGGTGATGGGGGAGAAGCCCTACCCATTGAATTGTGGCAAAACAAAATTAGTGCTCTTCGCGGGTTAATATTAAGTCATCCAAAACTTACCATTCTCGTTGCTCAAAATGTAAACAAACAAATAAACTTGTGAGTTGTTAGTGAAAACTCATCGAAAACACACATTGTCGTTCCGAACGACTTAGATTAGACTAGTAATATAAAACTGGTAAATATTTTGCATAATATAACAGCAAGTGTCAAAATGATTTGCATAACATTTTTTTTGGTTGAATTATTCAATTAATTCAAATATTATGACAGAAAATAGCAAAAAAGAAAAAACAACAAACACATGCGGAGCTGTAGCAAATGAAAATTTTCATTAGCTCTGCTCTACTACCGCTCCCAATTTTTTGCTACCGCTACGCCAGAGTAGAGCACAGCACTTTTTGCTCTCGCTACAGCTATAGTCTTTTACCTAACAAAACTCGGAGCACAACAGCCCTTCAAGACGGAGGTAACAGATTGCACAAACACATTGAAACATTTTCAGCTGTTCACTAACACTGTTACATTTTCTGGAATTTTCAATTGAATGGGAGAATACGTAAGTAAGATAGAGAAAAACTGTCGACATTCTAAACATATTGTAATATTAACTTGCTAGAATAGGAGAGACGAATGCCCAATTTTTCAAGAAGAAGAAAACGAAAAGCGCAGTTTATTTTGGATTTTAAAGAGGTAAGTTCGTTATTTCATAATTTGATATTTTATAATTAATTTCTTATATATACATATATAATGTTCTTAATTTCTTTTATATAGAGTAAACGAAAAAGCTTAACAAGGAAAAAAAGATAAGCATAGTGAATTCAATGTCGTGTGTGTAATTAAAATTTTTAATATTACAGAAATCATTTGGAGCATTTGGATGCGTATAACAATTGCGTATAACAAACAAATAAGAGAATAAGTCTTAAATTATTAAAGTTAAATAGTGCATATTTAATTCAAATAGATGTTATAATTTGTGCATTTTTGTGAAATATACATACATACATGTGTAAATGTAAAATGTAAAATCTAAATTTAAACGAATTGTGCGGTTACAATTATAATTGTGTCGACTTTAGAATACCGTCCCAAGATTTCGGGAATAAAATGGGTATGGTCGGATAATCCTTTAGTTTATGTTAAATAAATATAATTCAACAATAAGTTTAATATTTAAAAAAATTCACACAAATTAGTGAAGTGCTAGTGGACATAAAAATGCGAAATGTAAGCGTAAAATTAGTTTAAACCGAAAAAATACGTTCTTCAAATAGTGGTAATTTTCAGCTTTTAAACGCAAACATCTCGAATATTCCCGCGAGTATAACTATATATATTATTGAACTGGAGAACCTCCTCTATAACTAAAAATGTTCATTTGTTCGTCCATAATAGACAGCAAAATCAAAGTTCTCTACGACATAATACACGTTGGTATCTCAACCTATGTTCCTGCTGGTATACCGAAAGACAGTCTCTTTCCTCGTTGGTTTTCAAGTGAACTAAAACATTAAACGCTACTCAAGAAAAAAGCTCACGCTACCTATAAGAAACGCCAATTAAGAAGAAGAAGAAGACCTATAAGAAACACAACACTAGTCCGAACTATATTAAGTTTAGTGGGCTCAGGCGTGAATGCAAGCAACTCAGCGCTGAATGCTACAACAACTACATAAACAAAGTTGAACTACGTGTCCAAGAGGACACTGATGTTTCTCTCTGGCATTTTGTCAAGAACAAAATAAGATGCAGCAGCGATTTCTCATCAACCATGTCCTGGAACAATTGTACAGCCACCTCAGGCTTGGAGATCAGCAATATGTTCGCATCGTTCTTCAAAAGTGTATACATTCAGGATCAATGCCAGAGCCCTTCATCACCCAATAATGAGCCTGCAGCTATTAATATCTTAGAGGAGTTTACTGTCAGTATCAATGAAGTCCACAAATGTCTAATGTCTCTGAATATCAAGAAAGGAGCTGGTCCTGATGGCCTACCAAACATCTTTCTCAAAAATTGTGCCACCAGCCTCAGTGAACATCTCACACATATCTTTAGTTTCTCGCTTCACAATGGTACTTTCCCAACTGATTGGAAGATCTCGTTTGTGTGTCCTATTCATAAAGACGGCCCAAAGGCAGATGTCTCCAACTATAGACCAATTTGCATCCAATCTGCTCTTGCTAAACTCTTTGAAAAGATAGTTCTTTCTCAAATGACTGCTTTCTTCTCAAACATCATCACCAGTAAACAACATGGATTCGTCGGTGGGAGATCCACTACCTCCAACCTGTTCATTTACGTCAATTACCTGCTTGAATCTCTAAACAACGATAAAGTAATTCATTCCATCTACACAGATTTTAGCAAAGCCTTCGATAGAGTGGATCACAACATCTTACTGAGTAAACTACGCAAGCATGGCATCCAAGGTAACGCACTTAACTGGTTACAGTCGTATTTGATTGGTAGGCAATTCCAAGTGAAAGTTGATGGTAACCTCTCTATCAAGCATGACGTAACATCTGGGGTGCCGCAAGGTTCGCATTTGGGTCCCTCTCTTTTTAATATATTTGTTAATGATATCGGTGATTTCTTCCGATCTGACTATCTACTTTATGCAGATGACCTAAAGTTATTCACAGCCATATCTTGCGAACAAGATACGTCCGCAAAGAAGCAATGGCTGATTCCCTTTTGGGCGCATAGTGTTTTGCTAAGCTCGTCGAATGCGATCAAAAACAACGTTGTTGAAAGCGGAGATCCCTGAGGTATCCCATTAAAAAGTGCATGAATTGATGAGTGTGTGCTGTTTACCCTGCTGCGTATTGATCGCGACGTCAGAAAAGATTTAATATAATTGTACATTTTTGGGCCTTGGTTAAGTGAAAGTGCCTTTGAGGATGTTAAATACCACATTAGCCTCTTTGACACCATTTTTTTGTAGCTTACTAATACAGGGAAGCAACGATATGGGGCGGTAGGAATCTACCAGCCGAGCATCTTTGTTGGGTTTCTTTACTGGGATGACCGTAGCCGTTTTAAAGAAATGTGGGATAATACCTGTAGCCGTTTTAAAGGAATGTGGGATAATACCTGTATCGAAGATATTGTTGAAAAGATTGTTAAGCCGTTTTCTGAAGGTGGTTGGCGTGTTAACAAGCATCGGATACGAAATTCTGTCGTGGCCAGGGGTTGTGCCAGTGAATGACTTTAAACAGTTGTCTAATTCATTTAAAAGAAATGGGGAGTCGATTATGCTAGATTTGTAGTTAAGGCAAATATTTACGGATTGGCCGAGGGAAGTGCTTTTAGCTAAACGAAAAGTAGAGGAGAAGTTTGCGTCATTAGAGTTCGAAGACCAGAAGCCAGCAAAGGTTTCGGCGATTCCTTTGGGGTCCGTAACTATGCTAGATGCCGTTTCGATTGTATGTATATTGGAAGGTTTGTATGTGCCTACTAATTTACGCACATTTTGCCAGATTACTGGTGTGGGAGTAGTAGGATTAATTTTCCTGGTGAAATCCGCGAAACTTTGCTGTTTAGCTTCTTTCTTAGCTTTATTAAATGCAGAGTTTGCTTTTTTATATGCTATTAGATTGTCACAACTGAAGGACTGTCTGTAAGCTCTCCAAGCATTTTGTTTAGTATCTCGTAATGCTTTTAACTCTGAGGACCACCAAGGTACAGTCCTACTAAATTGTTTGTAAGTTGTACGGGGAATAAAACTGTTTGCTGCTGAGCGTATTATCTTCTTAATACGAGCGGCTTCGGCATTGATGTTATCGGCAGGGGGAAATGAATGTGGCAAATCTAGAATCCTGTCATGAAACAGTGACCATTTAGCCTTTTTGGTATTGAAAAGTGGACTTGTGCGGTGTAGAGTATACCGATCAATTGTAACCGATGTTATTGTGGGGAAGTGGTCACTATTATGCAAATCATTAATAACGTACCAGTTGCATATTGGGACGAGTTAGGAAGAGCATAGTGACAAATCAATGTGAGTTAACGAGTTGTGCGTGCTGAAATGCGTGGGCGAACCATCATTAAGGATAGAGAGATTGGATGCTAAAAGAAAGTCTGCAATGATTACTCCTTTGGGGTTTTGATTTGGTGAGCCCCAAAGTGGGCTCCACGCATTCAGATCGCCAACTATTATCACTGGGTTGTTAGTTACATTTATGATGTTGAAAAGCTCAGAAGTAAGAAGATTATGTTGTGGGGGAACGTAAATAGAAATTACAGTGAATTTTACTTTAAGATTTATTTCAGCTGCGACGGCAGAAATACTTGAATTAATGTTGATAAGTTTATATGGTATGCTCTTGTGAATCAGTAAGGCTGTACCCTGCTTAGCAGAGGTGTTATAACTAAAATTATAAAAATGACCGTTGTATTGTTTAGGTATAGTTGGCATTGAGTTATATTTACTGTGAGTCTCTTGGAGACAAATTATCTTTGGTAATTGCTCTTTAATTAATATTTCCAAGTTCGAGTAGTTGTTATAATAACCATGAATATTCCATTGCAGAATGTTCAGCATTACAGCAACTACATAAGAGAAAACTTATCAATGCACTATTAAAATACATTCACTCAGTGTATCGCAAATAGTGAATTAAGAGTCGTTAGAGGTTGAGTTTGGAGTTATGTTTAATAAGTGAATATTTTCTGTGCTAAGTTGATCTTCTGTTAGATAAGAGAAGATTTGTGAGAGAGGATTAGAGGAAGAATGAAGGACAGGAGTATTTAATATGACATTGTTATGATTATTGTTGTTACTAGTGTTAACAGAGGTCTCAATAAGTTGATTTTTGTTGTCGGTGGTTAAGTGTTGATTATTGATTATGATGTTATTTGCGGGAAGTGGGGAGGCGGGCTTAGAAAAGGTTTTTGATATTTGCTGATCAGTGTTGTTGTCAAAGGTATTGTTGTTTAGTGGAACGTGTGCTTCTGTTATGCTCTGAGAGTCAGTAGTTAGATTATAGTTAATTGTGAGTTGAGAATGATTAGAAGGGGAGGAGGAAAAGGGCGTAGAACTGGTTTTGTTATTTTGAATCTTAGATTTGTCAAGGTTTGAATGAAGATTTGAAGAGAGGGTAGTGGCGTAAGAGGCTTCACAATTAAGAGGATTATTTTGCTTAAAAATACGTCGTGCTTCAAACATACTGCATTTGTTTTTGGTTTTAATTTTTAATATTTCTTTTTGCTGTTGGTACGTTGGGCAAGAGTTGGCGGAGGCAGGCTGAGGACCAAAACAATTGGCACACATGCTGCGCGTGCAGTTAAAAGGGTTGTGGGGGGGAAGGTTACAACCTGCGCAAATGGGATTACTATTGCAGTGCTTGAGTGTATGCCCTAACTTTTGGCAGCTTTTGCATCGCATTGGGTTAGGAAAATATTCCCTAATACCGAGTTTGTACCACGCAATGTCGATATATTTTGGGACTGTATAGAGATCAAATGTAAGCAAAATTGAGCCAGTGTAAACAGACTTGTTATTAACTTTTTTCGTGAATTTATATACGCCTATTACCCCTGGTTTTTCAAATCCTCCAATATTTCTGCTTCTGGTGTTTGAATTAAATTTCTATCAAATTTGAGTTGAGATTTTGATGTAATGAAATTAACACTTTGCTCAAGCCGCCGAAATTAGTTGTCTTAATGAATTTTTCAGCTACCTTTTGGTTTTTAGTTAAAACGAGAAGACTACCATCGCGAAGCATATTTACTGACTGTACCTCAGTACTTATCGAATCTAGTGCCTTTTTTTTGGCAAAAACGCTAAAATTTTCTAGTGGTTTTTCATTTTCCGCTGATTTGATAACAACAAACTTGGGTTGCAATTGGTTGGTGGTAATTGGTGGTAGTTCGGGGAAATCCAAAAATGTTGTATTTCTTTCTTTTTTCTTACGTTTGTTTTTCGGGCTGGCCAGTGAGTCGCAGTCCTGCAACACACTAAACCTATTCCCTACGAGGGGGGGTGGTCGATCCATTGGATACACTACTCGTAACTATTTGTGAATTTATTTGTACGCCCGATTGAAACAAATGAATTATTTTTAGAAGCAACTAAAGAGAATAATGCGTTTAGCACTGTATACTATTAGAACGCTATCAACTGCACGAGCACTAAGGAAAATATTATTAATATTTATAATATAATAAAATTATCTACATCTACATAAGCGCTCCTCACATTGGTGATTAATGGGAATCAGCTATACAAAGCATTAATTAATTATGAAAATTTTTCTATGAATCGAAGCCGTTCTCCATTCACGGCCATTCTCTCGCAAGATCTCTCTAATTTCATAGTCCTAAATCTAGGGCTAAGGAGTACCCATTCTGGCCACATCTGAGCCAGGCGTGGAGTTACTATCCTTTATAAGCCGATAACATAGAAAAGAATTTCGTCGTTAAATTGTTGAGGAAGGTAAGTTTTAAATAGATTTTATAATTTGTACTGAAATTATAAAGATTTGTTAAAGTTTTTTGTTAAGAATGTATGCAGAAGGTGCGCTAATTCACAATAGTCATTCTCAATAAAATGACCGAATCAGCCGTTCATATGTCGCTAGATTCTGCAATGGGTGCTCTCTTGGCGTTGCATATTTCGGTATAGGATTTTTGCATTTTGTGTCATCGTGCAATCTTGCAAGAGCAAGAGAATCCCCCTATAGATATTGAAAAATGGAAAAACAAAAAGTACAAAAAAAAAATTGTGGGGTGATGGGGGAGAAGCCCTACCCATTGAATTGTGGCAAAACAAAATTAGTGCTCTTCGCGGGTTAATATTAAGGCATCCACAACTTACCATTCTCGTTGCTCAAAATGTAAACAAACAAATAAATTTGTGAGTTGTTAGTGAAAACTCATCGAAAACACACATTGTCGTTCCGAACGACTTAGATTAGACTAGTAATATAAAACTGGTAAATATTTTGCATAATATAACAGCAAGTGTCAAAATGATTTGCATAACATTTTTTGGTTGAATTATTCAATTAATTCAAATATTATGACAGAAAATAGCAAAAAAGAAAAAACAACAAACACATGCGGAGCTGTAGCAAATGAAAATTTTCATTAGCTCTGCTCTACTACCGCTCCCAATTTTTTGCTACCGCTACGCCAGAGTAGAGCACAGCACTTTTTGCTCTCGCTACAGCTATAGTCTTTTACCTAACAAAACTCGGAACACAACAGCCCTTCAAGACGGAGGTAACAGATTGCACAAACACGTTGAAACATTTTCAGCTGTTCACTAACACTGTTACATTTTCTGGAATTTTCAATTGAATGGGAGAATACGTAAGTAAGATAGAGAAAAACTGTCGACATTCTAAACATATTGTAATATTAACTTGCTAGAATAGGAGAGACGAATGCCCAATTTTTCAAGAAGAAGAAAACGAAAAGCGCAGTTTATTTTGGATTTTAAAGAGGTAAGTTCGTTATTTCATAATTTGATATTTTATAATTAATTTCTTATATATACATATATAATGTTCTTAATTTCTTTTATATAGAGTAAACGAAAAAGCTTAACAAGGAAAAAAAGATAAGCATAGTGAATTCAATGTCGTGTGTGTAATTAAAATTTTTAATATTACAGAAATCATTTGGAGCATTTGGATGCGTATAACAATTGCGTATAACAAACAAATAAGAGAATAAGTCTTAAATTATTAAAGTTAAATAGTGCATATTTAATTCAAATAGATGTTATAATTTGTGCATTTTTGTGAAATATACATACATACATGTGTAAATGTAAAAAATGTAAAATCTAAATTTAAACGAATTGTGCGGTTACAATTATAATTGTGTCGACTTTAGAATACCGTCCCAAGATTTCGGGAATAAAATGGGTATGGTCGGATAATCCTTTAGTTTATGTTAAATAAATATAATTCAACAATAAGTTTAATATTTAAAAAAATTCACACAAATTAGTGAAGTGCTAGTGGACATAAAAATGCGAAATGTAAGCGTAAAATTAGTTTAAACCGAAAAAATACGTTCTTCAAATAGTGGTAATTTTCAGCTTTTAAACGCAAACATCTCGAATATTCCCGCGAGTATAACTATATATATTATTGAACTGGAGAACCTCCTCTATAACTAAAAATGTTCATTTGTTCGTCCATAATAGACAGCAAAATCAAAGTTCTCTACGACATAATACACGTTGGTATCTCAACCTATGTTCCTGCTGGTATACCGAAAGACAGTCTCTTTCCTCGTTGGTTTTCAAGTGAACTAAAACATTAAACGCTACTCAAGAAAAAAGCTCACGCTACCTATAAGAAACGCCAATTAAGAAGAAGAAGAAGACCTATAAGAAACACAACACTAGTCCGAACTATATTAAGTTTAGTGGGCTCAGGCGTGAATGCAAGCAACTCAGCGCTGAATGCTACAACAACTACATAAACAAAGTTGAACTACGTGTCCAAGAGGACACTGATGCTCTCTGGCATTTTGTCAAGAACAAAATAAGATGCAGCAGCGATTTCTCATCAACCATGTCCTGGAACAATTGTACAGCCACCTCAGGCTTGGAGATCAGCAATATGTTCGCATCGTTCTTCAAAAGTGTATACATTCAGGACCAATGCCAGAGCCCTTCATCACCCAATAATGAGCCTGCAGCTATTAATATCTTAGAGGAGTTTACTGTCAGTATCAATGAAGTCCACAAATGTCTAATGTCTCTGAATATCAAGAAAGGAGCTGGTCCTGATGGCCTACCAAACATCTTTCTCAAAAATTGTGCCACCAGCCTCAGTGAACATCTCACACATATCTTTAGTTTCTCGCTTCACAATGGTACTTTCCCAACTGATTGGAAGATCTCGTTTGTGTGTCCTATTCATAAAGACGGCCCAAAGGCAGATGTCTCCAACTATAGACCAATTTTCATCCAATCTGCTCTTGCTAAACTCTTTGAAAAGATAGTTCTTTCTCAAATGACTGCTTTCTTCTCAAACATCATCACCAGTAAACAACATGGATTCGTCGGTGGGAGATCCACTACCTCCAACCTGTTCATTTACGTCAATTACCTGCTTGAATCTCTAAACAACGATAAACATCAACGATCAACGATCACAACATCTTACTGAGTAAACTACGCAAGCATGGCATCCAAGGTAACGCACTTAACTGGTTACAGTCGTATTTGATTGGTAGGCAATTCCAAGTGAAAGTTGATGGTAACCTCTCTATCAAGCATGACGTAACATCTGGGGTGCCGCAAGGTTCGCATTTGGGTCCCACTCTTTTTAATATATTTGTTAATGATATCGGTGATTTCTTCCGATCTGACTATCTACTTTATGCAGATGACCTAAAGTTATTCACAGCCATATCTTGCGAACAAGATACTGTTACTCTCCAAAGTGACATGGATGTACTCTCGACCTGGTGCCAGAAGAATAAACTTGATCTGAATGTCAAAAAGTGCGCTGTCATATCATTTTCACGATCGCACTCATGCACTCCACCTAATTACTACCTATGTAATGAGGCAATAAACGTAGTTGAACATTTAAAGGACCTGGGCATACTCATCGACAACAAATTGAAATTCAGCAAGCACATCGACAAGATCTTACATCAGGCTTTCAAAGCATTTGGTTTTATAACTCGGACAAGTAAAGACTTTAAGAATCCAAACTCCATTCTGCGTCTTTTTTCCTCGTTGGTCCTCCCAGTCCTGGATTATGGTAGTGTAATTTGGTCATCTTTCACTGACGTGGCAATCAACCGGGTTGAAAGAGTTCAGGCGAAACTATGTAAACTTCTAGGCTACCGGTACTGTCATGATGTTTCAGGTGGTCTCAACTCAACTGAAGACATCTATGACCGCTTCAACATCAACAAGTTACATGCTCGCCGTCAGGTAGCTGACCTAATGTTCTTCTTTAAAGTCGTGAATGGATTAATTGATGCTCCGGACATCACCAGCTGTTTCGAGTTGGCACTGACGGGTATCTTTTTAAGACGCAACCGCCTGCTAAAAACCATAAAAACCTCAAAAAACTACGTGTTCAACGGCCCACACAATCGCATCGCGTTGCTCGTCAACTCGCTGCATACTGAAGTGGATTTCTACAACAGCTCACTCAACGCATTCATCCCTGATATAAAACGCCGTCTATTAAAACTCTCCTAGTCAAGACAAATTTAATTTTCTTTTTTTTTTACTTGCTTACTATAATCTCTATGTAATAATTATATTATGATTTTATATTTCCCCTCTAAATCAATTTACATTATATTTCTATATATATGCTATATAATGCCGATTGGCGTAAAATTATTAAATAAATAAATAATTCGAGGTCGTCATAATATTGTTCGTCCAAGTTATCTGTTCGTATGCAGAATATCTAAAATTGTTTAAAATAAAAACAACATTAGTGTTTCATAATGAATAAAAGTGAACATAGTTCGAATATATGTACATATACGCATTTCCGCTCCGAAGAAGGATTTTAAAAATTAAATTTAAATTAAAATAAAACTTTTTCAAGCAAATGAGGAGCGTCTTTTCAAAAAAGGAAATTTACATTTTAATTTTTTTAAACTATTTATATAGTCTTGTCCTTAGTGCTGAAATACACAACTTCTTTACTTGGATGTTGATCTCAAGAAGATATTTCGCAAATAAAAAAAGGTTAAATTGTGAGTCCTAAACAGAAATACTGTTATTCGGCAAATCAGTAAATATTTCTCTTATAATTTTTTCTCATTTTATAAAAATTAATTAAGAAGTAGATATTCTCTTTTAAAAAGACACTTCTCAAATATTGCATCAGTAATATATCAGATTTAGGCATACTTGTAGGTTTCAGAAAATGAAGTAGTTTTAAGTAGGATAGATATTAAATATAAGTATTTTCCCATACCTATAGATGATAAATTTCTTTTAGGTCCACTCATTCATCACCTTTTTATGATTTTTCATACAATGAATTTCGATGACCTCGTGGAAGAAATGGATTCCGAAGTGGAATGCTCACAACCGTTGAGCCCCCATAGAGGAGATAAAGTGTTTAAAAAATATCTTACAATCTCGTTTGCGCTCCTCCAGCACAACCATCACAAATTGTAGTACCGTCACCATCGTCTGGCGGCCATGCAGGTATAATCTATCTATATAAATAAAAATGAATTGTTGTTCGTTAGTCTGATTAAAACTCGAGAACGGCTGGGCCGATTGAGCTGACTTTGGTTTTAAAATGTTTGTCGTAGTCCAGGGTAGGTCTAAACGGTGAGCAAATAAGGAAAAATTACGAGTAAAATAGAGTAAAACGACAATTCCATTTTCCCATATAAAAGTTGACCACTTACTTGCTGTCAAACATTTGACGGTACTCTCAGTTCCACTCGAATTGAAGAACGCATTAAAACAAGACTTTTGAATCGACAACATAATATCAACTTTGTTCATAACATCGTGTATTTAAATTTCAATTTCAAATTTCAAAACATATAAATATAATTAATGTGTTGACATGTTTGATGGTGCCAACCTTACAGTGTTACCAACTCTCAAAAATACTTTTATTATAATAACGGGGCATCTCTGCCTGTGCAGACTCCACATTGCTCATTGCTTACTAGATATAGAATACTACATAGTTTGCCATATGTGGTAAGCTAGAAGCTGCCGACGGCATTTTAATTTTGGTAATATGAAAATTAGAAGAGCGAGTTAAGACGGTTGTGTTATATTATAAAAATAAAGTACATTTTTAAAATAACATTTAATATTTAGTATAATATTGTTAATTTATAGAAATATTATGCAAATTGGGTTGGGAAGTCTTAAATTTAATAAACTTATACAAGCATAAATCAAAATATCATTTCTCATTTTAAATTTATTATTTTAATTGGTATATAAAAGTTATGCCACAATTATTATATAGTAGTCCAAAAATATAAATTCTTATTTTTCCCAGAAATACATTTGTAAAAAAAAGGATCTTTATCCTTTGTTATTATCTTATTTTTTTCCAAAAATACATTTGTAAACAAAAGGATATTTATCCTTTTTTTATGTTCCACACAAAAGATTTAAGGAGTTCAAGAGCTCAAAACGTGCCCTACATCAGCTACCTACCCGACGGCATTTCGCAAATGATAAAATAAATTTTTCAAGAGCTCAAAGCATACGCTACATCATCTCGAACCTACCTACCCTACGCTTTTGCGCAAATGATTATATCATGATAGCAAATGCCCACATACAGATTTGGCAATGGCAATAACAGTTAGTATTCTATCCTGTCGAGATGCCCTGTAATAAGTGTATCCGAACGTTCCATTGTTTTGTCATCTCATGTAAAAAGCACGTGTATCCGAGCGTTACATTGTTTTGTCGATAAATTTAGAGACTTTTTGCTGCGCTCCTACTTTAACATCCTTGGTTTTGTCATCTCATGTTAAAAAAAAAGAAACATTTAATTGGAGAAATAAGAAAGTAATAAGTACATCCGAACATTCCATTGTTTTGTCATCTCATGTAAAAAGCACGTGTATCCGAAGGTTACATTGTTTTGTACATACATTTAGAGACTTTTTGCCGCGCTCCTATTTTAATATCCTTGGTTTTGTCATCTCATGTTAAAAAAAAGAAACATTTAATTGGAGAAATAAGAAAGTAATAAGTAAGTAATAAGTGTATCCGAACGTTCCATTGTTTTGTCATCTCATGTAAAAAGCACGTGTATCCGAACGTTACATTGTTTCGTCCATAAATTTGGAGACTTTTTGCTGCGCTCCTACTTTAACATCCTTGGTTTTGTCATCTCATGTTAAAAAAGGAAACATTTAATTGGAGAAATATTGAATTACTGCTAAAAGTGATTTTCTTCTCGATGATGAACAATGAACGTTCGATACACTTATTATTATGGGCATCTTGAAAATTTATTTTATCAACCTGTATGTGGCACTTGCTATCGAAATGCCGTCGGGTAGGTAGCTGATGTGTGGAACATAACATAAAAAAGGATAAATATCCTTTCGTTTACAAATGTATTTCTGGGGAAAATAAGAATTTATATTTTTGGACTACTATATAATAATTGTGGCATAACTTTTATATACCAATTAAAATAATAAATTTAAAATGAGAAATGATATTTTGATTTATGCTTGTATAAGTTTATTAAATTTAAGACTTCCCAACCCAATTTGCATAATATTTCTATAAATTAACAATATTATACTAAATATTAAATGTTATTTTGAAAATGTACTTTATTTTTATAATATAACACTACCGTCTTAACTCGCTTTTCTAATTTTCATATTACCAAAATTAAAATGCCATCGGCATATGTGGAAATGTGATATGTTGCCTCTTCGAAATTTTCATATAAATGAAAACTGCGCTGTTAAACTGCTGAAGAGACAGCTTCTAGCTTACGATATATGGCAAACTATGTAGTATTCTATATCTAGTAAGCAATGAGCAATGTGGAGTCTGCACAGGCAGAGATGCCCCGTTATTATAATAAAAGTATTTTTGAGAGTTGGTAACACTGTAAGGTTGGCACCATCAAACATGTCAACACATTAATTATATTTATATATTTTGAAATTTGAATGTTGTCGATTCAAAAGTCTTGTTTTAACGCGTTCTTCAATTCGAGTGGAACTGAAAGTACAAATACCGTTAAATGTTTGACAGCAAGGTCAACTTTTATATGGAAAAATGGAATTGTCGTTTTACTCTATCTTACTCGTAATTTTTCATTTTAAAACCAAAGTCAGCTCAATCGGCCCAGCCGTTCTCGAGTTTTAATCAGACTAACTAACAACAATTCATTTTTATTTATATAGATCTTCGATACCATTTTATAAATTTCTAATAATAAATATAAAATCTTTTCATCCCACCAATTATCATCACCTCCACTTTATAAACAAATACATTAGGGACATAAGGTCTAGACCGCAAATAAAATTTTTATGCTAGACTTTCCTCTTAATGTATTTATTTAAATATATTTTAAATAATATTGAAATTTTTTTTTTATTTTGGGAATACCAAGATTCTCATTTATTATAAAATTTCGTTCAAATATGAGGTAATCAAGAATTACATTGCATATTTATACATTAAAATTGGACTGAAAATACAATCCAATAATATACCATATGCTTAAATTCTTTTAATTAACTAAAAGAATAAGCAACTAATTTAGCATAGTTTTACAACCCTCAACCATATGTAGTCCAAGCAGCGCTTTAAAATTAATTAAAGTACATAACAGCATGGACCGCAATATGCGTTCAAAATGTCGATGTTCATGTGTCCTGCAGTTCACACGATGACGCACAGTTTGCTGCGTTCTTCATCGACCCATGAGCCAAGTGATCCACCGCTTAGAGTAAAATTTGTTTGTATTTTTTGATTCAAAGTCAAGAGTTTTTAATTTATTGAAAGCATAATAATAATATTTCAACAAATTGTAATTTTAAACCCAAACATTTGCAAGCTGCGCATGTCTTAAGTCAACAAAAACAGTAATACCATTTTTAGTAGCTATTCTCTTTTATTTGTGCATATCCA
>NW_026089623.1:1361366-1382997 GCF_024586455.1 Bactrocera neohumeralis
ACCCCAGATTCAGCACAAAAACTTTGAAGCATAGCGGTTCGAGTATCATGATTTGGGGCTGCTTTTCTTACAGAGGTGTAGGCCCAATTCACAAGATTACTGACGTAATGGACCGATACACATACGTGGATGTAATGTAAAATATTATAATACCCTTTGCTGAAGAGGACATGCCGCTGAAATGGATATTGTTGTTGAAACACTTCGATTAACCATAAACATGCGCGTACAATTGCAAAATTAACCATCCGCACAAATATTTTCCAAATAATTTCATTCAGAGTATTTTTCCGAAGTAGAGAGTAATTACTTGAATCATAATTGGCAGTAAGCGAACTATTTTGGCAACCAAATATCATCTGATGTTTTTTAAATCAATCGATACTGTTCTTAATGAAAATGAAAGTGTAAATTTTCCAATTGATTTTTTAAATTCACTAGATATCCCGGAATGCAACCACATAATCTTCTATTAAAGAATGTTATTCTCCTGCGTAATTTGAATTTACCTCGATTATGCAATGGTACGTATTCTTGAAGCAACGATATTAACTGGAAAGTTAAAAAGTGAAGTGGTCCTGTTGCCACGTATTCCAATGATACCATCGGATTCTACGATACCCTTCAGGAGGCTACAATTTCCAGTTCGTTCAGCTTTTGGAATGACGATAAGTAAATCGGCGGCTTAGGATAGGAAAATGTTTTTCTTATACTACATAGCTATATGTTACATGTTCACGTGTACGTAAACCTTTGAATCTATTTGTGTTAGCTAAATACGGATTAACTAAAAATATTATGTTCCAATTAGTGCTAAATTAAATTGAAATTATAAGTATTAATAATTCAAAATATTGAATATTATTCTTAAAGATTTAAAACTTTTTGTTTGAAATTTAAATAAAAAATAATAATTTTAAAATTAGTTCATTTGTATTAACTCTTGCCAAATATCAAAAATTTTGTTCAGTCGTATTAAAAGTCATTTCCTTTCAAATTTCAATCCTCTAGATTCTTGTACCAGCTTTAAAGTTTCCGTTTAAAAAAGCATGGTGGTCTTAATGACTGATGTGCTCCTACTGTTCTCCGTGAAGAGTTTATAACAATGTAATATAATAACAAGTAAGGAAGGGCTAAGTTCGGGTGCCACCGAACATTTTATACTCTCGCATGATAAAGTGATAATCGAGATTTCATTATACGTCATTTACATATTTTTCAAATACCGTATTTGTGTAAAGTTTTATTCCGCTATCATCATTAGTTCCTAATGTATATACTCGTATTATACAGAGAAGGCATCAGATGGAATTCAAAATAGCGTTATATTGGAAGAAGGCGTGGTTGTGAACCGATTTCACCCATATTTCGTATATGTCATCAGCGTGTTAAGAAAATATTATATACCGAATTTCATTGAAATCGGTAGAGTAGTTCCTGAGATATGGTTTTTGGTCCATAAGTGGGCGACGGCACGCCCATTTTCAATTTTAAAAAAAGACTGGGTGCAGCTTCCTTCTGCAATTTCTTCCGTAAAATTTAGTGTTTCTGACGTTTTTTGTTAGTCGGTTAATGCACTTTTAGTGATTTTCAACATAACCTTTGTATGGGAGGTGGGCGGGGTTATTATCCGATTTCTTCCATTTTTGAACTGTGTACGGAAATGCCTGAAGGAAAGGACTCTGTAGAGTTTGGTTGACATAGCTATAGTAGTTTCCGAGATATGTACAAAAAACTTAGTAGGGAGCGGTGCCACGCCCACTTTTCCAAAAAAATTTCGTCAAAATATGCCCCTCCCTAATGCGATCCTGTGTGTCAAATTTCACTTTAATATCTTTATTTATGGCTTAGTTATGACAATTTATAGGTTTTCGGTTTCCGCCATTTTGTGGGCGTGGGAGTGGGCCGATTTTTCCCATCTTCGAACTTAACCTTCTTATGGAGCCAAGAAATACGTGTACCAAGTTTCATCGTGATATCTCAATTTTTACTCAAGTTACAGCTTGCACGGACGCACGGACGGACGGACGGACGGCAGACGGACAGACAGACATCTGGATTTCAACTCTACTCGTCACCCTGATCAATTTGGTATATATAACCCTGTATCGGACTCTTTTAGTTTTAGGACTTACAAACAACCGTTATGTGAACAAAACTATAATACTCTCCTTAGCAACTTTGTTGCGAGAGTATAAAAAGTTTGTGTCACGTTTGTCCGCGATAGACTCCTAAACTACTGAACCGATTTTAGTAAAATTTAGCACACTGTGTCCAGTTCGAACCAATTTAGAAGAGAGATAGTAAAAACAATTTAAGAATATAGTGAAAGCTCTATTAAATGGACGCCCTATTAAGCGGACATCTCAATTAATCATGCACATTACATTGTTGATGTTTATTAAGTACAATCTATTAGCGGATATCTTTATTAACTGGAGACATTGGGAAAGCAGCCTTAAATTCGCTATTTTTTCAATGAAATTTATTTGTATGAACAGATTCAATATTAAATCTCAAGTACAATCCCTTGGATTCTTATACCGATAAAAACGTTTTCGCCTTTATTCGTAAATAAAATATATATCATAGCAACGCGTGGCCGGATCCCCTAGTATACATATCTACATCTCTAACCCCAGGTGAATAAAACTCTTATACTCTGTAGCAAAATGTTTCAAGAGTATAAAAATGCAATGATAATAGTTTGACATAAATATGTATGTACGTACCATTTATGTTCTCATTATGTTAACACCTACGTTGATTGCTTCAATTTGTCGACAAACTTCTGTGTCAAGTTAGGTGACAGGATCACATCAACAAAGAGTCACTATAAGCATTTGGGAAATACAAAGTAATGTTTTGTATGCATTTGTTACAAATACCGCAGGGAACATTTCAGTAAAAAAAACATTAGAAAAAAAATGAAACAACCTGTAAGCATTTCAAGGGATGGTTCGTATGTATCGCAGTGTGCGTCATACATTTACACTTGCGATAACTTTTTTAAAAAAAACGGAAATCATATACAACAAGTAAGGAAGAGCTGAATTTGGGTGTAACCGAACATTTTATGCTTTCACAATTTGTAGAAGCGGGGAAATACCGTCAGGCTTTTAAAAATGTTATACGAGGGCTGCTATATATATTCTGGCCTAGGGGCCTACCACTTAGTGTTGTTGCCAGGTGCAATCTGACATTTCCATTGGAAAGTTTAACATTTTTTAGCATAACATCACTCAGAACGTTTTGTCATTTAATCGTGAATTGTTTTATTTACAGGGAATTAAAAAATTCATCTCGGCCAAAAAATGGAATTAACTCGTGAACATTTTCGTGCGATCATTTTTCACAACTTTCGCCGTGGATTATCACGACAAGAGTGCATCTTTGAACTAAAATCTTTGAATGGCTATGAAGCACCATCCTATTTATAGCAGTGTGAAAAACTGGTACAACGAATTCAATCGTGACCGACGCTCGCTCAAAGACGAATTCCGTGAAGGTCGTCCAAAAACAGCCGTTGTGCCAGAAAACATCGAAGCCGTACGTGAACTGATAATGCAAGACCGTCATGTAACATAGCTTCAGATAGAGGCATGCCTATGCATTTCTCCCACCGTTTGCACAAAAAGCAAAAAGGTTTTTTCTCGTTGGATCCCGCACAATTTGACAATCGCTCAAAAAAAGGCTCGTGTGGATTGGTGTAAAGAAATGCTGAAAAAATACGATCGCAGTGCTTCAAAAGACGTTTATAAGATCGTCACAAGTGACGAATCATGGATCTATGCGTATCAGCCCGAAACAAAACAGCAATCGACAAAAAAAAAATAAAAATAAAAATTAAAAAAAAAAAACCATTTTCGTTGATAAATATGCCTATTTACATTATTAGGCCAGAAATATATATAGCAACCTACGTATAAGGTTGTCGAATGCTTTATGAAAAGGTGTTACAGTGAGCGGATTTACTTCAAATATGCGCCGTTTCGTTCGATAATTTGTTTCCATCTAGACGGCAACTTAATAATACCCCCCTCGTGGATGCCCCTTCTCTTATTTGCGATGAGCTCGGACAGCCACTTTTCACAAGCCTCTTTTGAGTTCAACTTTACACCAACAAGGGCGTTCGCCATGGACAGGAACAGGTGGTAATCACTTGGCGCTCCCGTAGCTTCTGACCTGGTGGAACACTACACCCTTCTGGACGTTTCTGGTAGATCGGCTGCTTTAAGAGGTCCAGTTGTTCGCAGTAGATGGTAGAATTAAGCGTATGGCCATATGGGAGCAGCTCATGGTGGATGATTCCTTTCCAATCCCCCCAAACACACAGCAAAACCTTCCTTGTCATCAATCCCGGCTTGGCCACTGTTTGGGACGATTCACCGACCTTCGACCACGACCGTTTTCGCTTGATATTGTCGTATGTGTTCCATTTTTTGTCGCCAGTCACCATTTGCTTCATAAATGGGTCGAGTTCGTTCCGTTTCAGCAGCACATCGCAGGCGTTGATTCGGTCCAGAAGGTTTTTTGCGTCAAATCATGCGGCACCCAAACATCAAGCTTTTTGTGTATCCAGCCCTCTGCAGATGGCTTACAATTTTTTGGTGACTAACTCCCATCTTCTGGGCGTTGTCACGAGATGTCACATGTCGCTCTAACTCGATGTTTTCCATGATTTGATCGGTATTCGTCGTCACAGGTCTTCCGCCGGCTGGCTTATCCATGGTGTCGTTTTCACCCGCTCTGAATCGTCGAAACCATTCCTCCGCAGTTCGAAGTGATAGAATACCATCCCCCAAAACACCTTTAATGACGTTTATCTAGCGAATTTGCCTTTAACGAAGGAAAACTTTAAAATAGTGGGAATTTCGGCGTTAGTGAACTTCATGTTTACACGTCTATAACTGTTGAACACAATATCGAAACTAATCATGCATAGCGTCGTTTTGTAGGTTATGCCAAGACCTTTCAAAGATGTACAGTACGGCCAGGTACGAGCTCTGTAGCGCTTTATACATAGCCGCGAAATTCAAAAGACAAAAAGGCGGAATGGAGATACTTGACAACCTAATATTAAACAGGTAAAGGCCAAGTGCTTATCTAACTAAACATTTTAAATTCTTGCACCTCGGAAGAACCAAAGCCGAGGAAATAATTTCGAATGTTGACAAAGTTTATATCAGGTGGCGCAAAAATAACCTTCCGATGTTTTTTGGAAAATGAAAAACTTTGATTCTGCTTGTGGATTATTTTTATTTGGTCTTGCTGGCCAGTGCAAATCGCCCAAACGGGAGATTAACCGCCCGGGAAATGCATCCTTCAGCATATTGGTTGTGGCACGCAGTGTAGCGTACCATTGTTTATTTACGTGTATTTTGCATGTGTTTACTACACAAATGTCAAAACACAACTGACATTAGAGGTCAATTGCAAAATTTATAGCATCTTCTGATCATCTTCTGACTTTTGCACAACCCTGTATTAAACAAGTAAGGAAGTACTAAGCACGGTTGTAACTTACCAGTTTATACTCTTGCAACATGCAAGAGTCAAAGGTTTGTTAGTTATATGGGGTCTAGGGCAAGTTTTTACCTAATTTTATCAATTTTAGGCACAAAGATGAACCGTTATTAGAACAAGTGAAGAAGGGCTAAGTTCGGGTGTAACCGAAGATTTTATACTCTAGAAGTTCGAAACCCCTTCAATTAGATATATGGGAGCTAGGAGAAGTACTGACCTACATACTACCTACATACCAGATCTAGAATCTTTGCGAATCTCACTTACTGGATCTCACTTGTTGATCCATATTTTCGATAAAAACTTCGAGTTTGGAACTTTGATTCACATATTCGTTTTCTGGGGGCTTCAAAAGCTTTAGATTTAGATTACTTTTGGTCATATGGTGCCAAACATCAGAGACACTGTTCACGTAAAGTTTTATCACAATACATTCAATGGTGCTTTGTTTGCATACTGAAAAGGGAAAGAATCTGATAGAATTTATAGAGAAATACAAGACCTTTAAAACGCATGTAAATTTTTTTGTTTCAGATGATCCGATAACGACTTATAATGTTCCACTTTTTTTCAAGGCGCTTCTGGAGATACACCGTCACAGGCTTATTCAATAATATCTTTCATTGAAATTGTTTTCTAATATACTTCAAAAGTTGTACAATATGTCATTAAATTTAATGAAGTTATATTACTCATTCCGCCGCAAAAAAACACAAATATTCCTTTTTTTGCCTTTAAAACCTTACTCCCCACTTAAAGTTGAAAATTACCACTATTTGAAGTACATAATTTTCGGTTTAAAATAAATTTTACACTTACATTTTGCATCCACTAACACTTTATTAATTCGATTGTACAATTTATTTAACGAAGTATAGTGCAAAAATAAACAAACTGTCAAATAATCAGTGTACTTATATACATATGTACATATAAACACTTAAAATGATATGAATTCTGACATTTAAACATATTTACATTTTTTTATAAAAGTCTTAAAAGCTACGCAATTCGTGTGTATATATGTATGTACATGAGTATGTTATATACCAAAATATTTGTATGCATACTTCTATATCTTTAAGTTCATTTATAAATTAATGTCTGTAATAAAAATAGCGTTCATAGGTCAATCCAATAAATCAACTATACAGTCATCCGTACATCCCCAGTATAATATATATTTTGTATACACATAAATACGTACTTATATCACATCGCGATGTGTAAGCATTTATATTATTACCTTGTTAAAATAATTCACCTTAAGCAGCTTTTCTTTGCTATCATAACTTGCTATCATAACTCACCAGTACACAAGTGACCCCATTCCAGTGAATTTCATCCTCTTTCTAATGTAAGTAATTTTCTTCATAATTTATGCGCATCTTCTGCTTCGTCCTTGCAAGTTTCCATTTGCTTTGTCACATTTGAATTAATTAACTTTGTATCCGAATTAGATTTATGGAAATCAATTGCTTGCTTCTGGTGAGGACAATTTCATTTATGGGTTTATATTATAATTGATTTGTAAAAAGACTTAGCGAAATTAAAGGAAACAAATAAAATGTGTCTTCACCCGATTTTCTGGAATTTAAACATTTTAATTATTCTCACTTAATGGAATGTGAATAACTATTCATGAGTATACTTATGTATATAGATGATTTACTTCCACGATTTTGATACCCGGTAATGAAACTAAACAGCCACAGAGTCGTAATCAATATAGTTGATCACAACGCTTATTTCACACATTCATTCATAACTAACAGTTTATACAGCGAATGTTCAGTTTGCTATAGTAAGTCTGCAAATGCATAATTAACAAAAAAAATTGTCCATCAAAAAATTATGGCTAAAACTTTTATATATTAAAATTTGTTGACTTCGTTTTTATCGCTGATATACTTGTATATTAGTTATATTTATTGTTTCTCTAAAAGTTAAATATTTGGTTGTCAATGAGGCGGATTTTTTACGATATATTTCGTAAATTTTGTTAAGTTATCCTTTGGAAAATTAATTTTCGTTGGTTGTCGAAGGAAAATATGGACATTTTAATTAAGTAGAAAAATTATTTCATGCGATACATTTCACTACAAAAGTACGCTAAATATAGTATGAATTTGTCCTGTTGATAATTTGTTACAATAAGAGTTGTGAATTCGGCTAAAACCAATAGTTGATGGTGTCAAGTTTGTATTAGGAAGTATACATACTATATACCTGCTCTGATTTACTTCAGTAAATATTTTTCTGCACATGAAAAATAGTACAGCAATTTTTAATTTTTGTATCTTTTGTTCAAAAATAGTGATAAGGAGTTACCTCTATTAACATTGAATTTTCCACCACGATAATGTTTTTATATCCATTAAAAGCATCGCGAAATAATCCATTGCTCCATGAAATGTGCTTACCAGGACAAAGACTCACTCTAATCATAAAATGAAATTTGAATGTTTTAAGACAATATAAATTTTAACCAGTTTTGAACCATTACATTTATTACTCATCAATTTTATTTCATAAACTTTAAGTTTGAATAGTGTTAAACAATACTATTTTATAGTACTAATTTTTATCACGATTTTTCAAAAATGAAACTAAAATTAAAGAAGTTGCCTGCGCAGTACAGGTGTGACGCTGACAGATAGTATGTCTATGATAACATATTTATTTGACAGATCACCAACAAATTCCGTCTGAGAGAAATACAATCATGATAAAGAAGGGCAAACGTTTTTTGTTCATATATCCTTAAAAATACAATAACAATTATATTTTCCTATATACATATTTGCAATGGAATTTGAAATGGGCGTTAACGTTTTCTCTACATTCCAGTCAGTTATACTAAATATAAATCAGAATTCTCTTTACAGTTTACAACAAGGGGATGGCTCCTACTTGTGTTATGCGTTGCTAGGCACTTTAATTTATAAATGTTTTGCCGCAAATGGTTATTGCTTTCCACGTTGTGTGTTGTAGCTTCCAGAAGACCTGCGCAAGTGTTTTCACCACCATTTAAGCGGTTTAATAAAGATGCTGCCCTTATGTGAGTATATTGAAAAGATTAAATTATATATATGTACATATGTACGTGTGTGCAATTGAGGAAGTTCTGACTTTAATTTTTCCCCGCTAAGACTTCATATTATGTATCCTGCCATATAATATACCAATAGAGTCTCGATTGACGTAACAGAAAGCAATAGATCTATATTTTAAATAATTAAAAATGGATAACTGCCAGAAGTTAAGTAGAAACCACATGAGCTAATCGTCTAAATCGATTGAATTGAAACACTAAAATGTTGTTTTATATACAAGTGTGTATGTTATATAATTATATTATTTGTTCAGAAACTCCTTTGCTTACAATATACTATTTCTTTAATTAATGAAACGGTACAAATCAAGCAAATTCTTTGTAATATCTTACATTAAAACTTTGTTCAATATATACATATATATATATATATGTATATATCAATATGTAGACCAATATTGGGCAGAGAACGTTTCAATTGATGAAACAAGTTTATGGCGATGATTGCCCATCCTGTAGCAGTGTAGTGTAGGACATAAATGACGATCAACATGTGGGCCAATCAAAATCCGTGATCTGCGGAAATTTCATCGAATATAGAATCAGCAAAAATCATGACTGAAGTTTATGGAAATGGAATTGAACATCTCCAAAATATAGATTTATCGCATTTTGACCGAACATTTGAGCTTACGAAAGATGTGTGCACGGTTAATAAAAGTTGGCGTTTGTTGCACGATAATGCGCCGTCTCATCGATCGACACTTGTGACCGATTATTTGACCAAAAATCACATTTTAATCATTAACCACTCCTCGTATTCACCGGATATGGCACCGTGCGACTTCTTCCTTTTCGGAAAAATGCATTTGCATATGAAAGGAAAGCGTTATGCAGACGTAGAGGCCATTCAAAAGGCTTGCACCGGCATACTGGCGGTCATACCGGCCAACAAGCTAAAACACTCGTTCGACATGCTTTTGGAGCGTGAAAAAAGATGTATTGAAGCAAAAGGAGACTACTATAAAATAAATTGATTTTGCCGAAAAAACCATTTTCTCTGTTTACTTTGGAATACGCCTTATATCCAGTGCCCTGAATGTTCTCTTCGAGCTCCTCGGGCGTTGCTGGTTGATTAGTGTGAACATTTGATTTAACACATGTACCTCCAGAGAAAATAATTTTCTTCTTCCGTTTACGCTGCAGCGCTGTTTCTTCTTTTCACTATTGCCATGCTAATTTTTACCACAGCCCCTAAAAAGCCTAGACATAACATCCCGGCGACAAATTGTAACAGCTCTGAGAGATTTAGTTATTGATTTATTGCGCTTTTTGTAGTTTTGAGCAGTACCGTTATATGAGGAGTGAGCTGGTTATCTTCCGATTTCATCCATTTTCACACTATTGGTAGGAGTTCTTGTAATTTTCGTACTGGGCGAATTTGGTTGCTGTAGCTTTAATGGTTTAGAAGATTTATACATTAAACTTGTTAGTTTCATCAAGATATATCAATCTTTACTCAAGTTACAGCTTGCACGGACGGACAGACAGTCAGACAACCGGATTTCAACTTTTATCGTCACCTTGATCATTTATACAAAAAGTAATCCAACTATCAGAAGATGTTATAAATTTTGCAATTGACCTCTAATGTCAATTCTGTTTTGACATTTGTGTAGTAAACACATACGAAATACACGTAAATAAACAATGGTATGCTACACTGCTCCAGAACGCGGGTTATTGGTGACTATTTATTTGACCAATGATCGGTCGGTGACTTTGGCACAACGTGAATTTCTTCGCAGATTTCCTGGCCGTCCGACGCCTACTGGTGAAACACTGCAACGTTTAGGCGCTCGCCTCGAAGAGACTGACACAACACGAGATGCTGCCAGGCGTGGCAGACCCCGGAGTAGCCGTTCTGTAGAGAATATTGCAGCTGTTGCCGAGGATGTCATGGATGCGCCGTCGGCATCGACCAGACGACGTGCCACGCAAATGGGTATCAGTCGACGGTGTTTACAGCGAATTTTGGTACAAGATTTGAAGATGTTTCCGTACAAAGTCCATACGGTGCATCAGCTGTTAGCTGCTGACCGCCAATCGCGTCTAACATACGCTCAAGCCATCCTCAATCACCACCAAGAGGAAGATGGTTTTTCATCAAAAATAATCATGAGTGATAAGGCCCATTTCCATCTTAGCCGGAACGTAAATAAGCAAAATTTACGCTTCTGGGGCACTGAAAATCCGCGTGTAACCCACAATATTCATTACACCATATTCATTATACCCCCTCAAAGTCATTGTATGGTGTGCTGTTTTCGCTGGAGGAGTCATCGGACATTTTTTCTTCGAAGACGTCGCGGGCCAAACGGTTACTGTGAGTGGTGAGCGCTACAGAGCAATGATCAACGAGTTCTTGATGAATTGGGATTGGAAAACATGTGGCTTCAACAGGACGGTGGGATGGTGCAACGGCACACACAGCACATGCCACAACCGATATGCTAAAGGATGCATTTCCCGGGCGCCTAATCTCCCGTTTTGGCGATTTGCACTGGCCAGCAAGATCGCATGATTTGACCGCTCCAGACTTCTTTTTGGGGGGCTGTCAACAAGCCTCAAACGTTAGTTAAACAAAACTATAATACTCTGTAGCAAGAGTATAAAAAGTACGTAACTTAATTTGGTTAAAGTATCTTATTTTTGATATTGAACCAATTTTAAAGTCAACTGAAACCGTCAAATTTGGTATCTGGTTCAACCATTTTTAGTAGGGAGGTAAATATGTGTTATATGGGATATGTGTGGTTATAGTTCACTTGCTACTATTTTTAAACCGTGACATAAGAATGTTTGTATAATTTTTGGCATACAATTTTGAATTTTAAAAAAGGTGTACTTGTAACTGGGGTGCTGGATTTCATGTAAAAGTTAGTAACGCCAATCCAAGTGTATAATGTGGCTTTTAGCTCCAATTTTTACTCATCGCAATACAAATTATTTATGATACAGGTTTAATCATTTGGAATTCAATAATTGGAATGCAGCTACATCAGGGGCGGATCCAGAAATAATTTTTAGGGGAGAAAATAAACATCTACTTGAAACATGAAGATTATTAGAAGCCACCAGGCTGTCTCCGGATCGAAAAACCACCAACCAGTTCGATCACGTTGTGATAGACGGAAGACACGTCTCCAGTGTTTTAAACATGAGTACGCTCCGAGGTACTAATATCGCCTCTACCATTATCTTGTTGCAGCCAAGATACGCACCCAACTCTGTGCAGCAAAAAACGCAGCTGCAATCACAACAGACAGCCAAAAGATTTTCTACTCGACTTGCACTCCTGCTCTCAGAGAGTTTTAAACATTAGTACGCTCCGAGGTACTAATATCGCCTCTACCATTATCTTGTTGCAGCCAAGATACGCACCCAACTCTGTGCAGCAAAAAAAGCAGCTGCAATCACAACAGACAGCCAAAAGATTTTCTACTCGACTTGCACTCCTGCTCTCTGAGAGCAGTGGACAGAAAACAAACTGCCAACCACACAACTTTGCAATGGATCACAACACGTGTGGGGATGGGATATATACCGAGAGCTGAAGAGGGAAGCGAGACGCATTTGCAGACAGAAAAAGAAAGAGGCCGAAATGCGTGAGTACGAAGAGCTTGACAAGCTGACCGACAGGGGTAATGCTCGAAAATTCTATGAAAAATGCGGCCACGAAGGTTTTAAGACCGGAGCATACTCTGGTAAAGCTCTCTGAGGTGATCTTGCAACCGATGCCCAGAGCATACTAAAATTCTGAAGGGAACACTTCTCCAGCCTGCTGAACGGCAGTGAAAGTATAACACCAGGAGATGTCGAACCCGATTCCCCAATCGATGATGATGGAGCATACGTTCCATTGCCCGACCATGAAGAAGTTCAAACAGCAATTACCCATCAAAAGAACAACAAAGCGGTGGGAGCCGAAGGATTGCCGGCCGAGCTATTCACACACGGCGTCCCCCATAAATCTGCGCCAACTACCATGAAATAAGCCTCCTCAACATCGCGTATAAGGTTCTATCAAACGTATTGTGTGAAAGATTAAAGCCTACCGTCAACAAACTGATTGGACGTTATCAGTGTAGCTTTAGACCAGGCAAATCAACTACTGACCAGATATTCACCATGCGTAAAATCTTGGAAAATACCCGTGAAAAGGGGATCGATACACACCATCTCTTCGTCGATTTCAAAGCAGCTTTTGTAAGCACGAAAAGAGCTGCCTTTATGCCGCGATGTCTGAATTTGGTATCCCCGCAAAACTAATATGGCAACACCAAAAGCTCCATCAGGATCGGGAAGGACCTCCCCGTGCCGTCCGAGACCAAACAAGATTCAGGGCAGGCGACTCCCTATCGTGCAATTTTTTCAATCTCCTGCTGGAGAATTGGAGCTGTTGAACTTAAAACTCCTGCTTCAACGCCGAAATACCCACCGGGGGAAGCAGATGAAGAGGAATACCTCCACTGCACTTGGTATCTCAAATTGCCGCTAAATTCCTAGAAGGAAGAAACGATTGGCGCGCTGTTGTTTACGCGGCTATAACCGCGTAAGCGGTGCCTACGCCATTAAAGAAGAAAATATGTTGTAGCCGTTAAACAGCTTAATATCATGGTGGAAAAGTTTCAAATCGACCTTCTTATATCAATTGAATAAAAGCACATTATAAATCGTAGACTTGTGGGTGACATACTTTATTGCAATGCATAACACTGTAGTCAATTTGTGAATTGAACAGAAAAATTTCACAAAACAAAACGATGTGAGCCAAGTTTTTTGAGAATTTTTCGAAAACTTTTTCTGCAGTGACTTTATTGTGATGATTCGTGTGCAGCAACGCCAGGCCGAACTATCTATCTTAAAGCATGTTCATCCTCAGCCAAGCTTTCATGCCGCGAAGTTTACAAAAAGAGCGTTCAAAGCTAATGCAGTAGCCGTTGTCTTTTGACTTTGGAATCACGTTGAGTGATTGAGTTAGATGTAGAATATCACATTGCCAAAAAATCGCAATTCTAAATTTAAATTTGCACACGGCTGTATGAGTATCGTTGCTTTTCTCGCTGTTTCCTAATTTTTTCCACTTACTAATTTTTCTATGTTCGAAAACTTGGAAGATAAATCGCGGAGAATGTATCAGTAGAACATATCACAGATGGAGCTGAATGCAGCATCTTTTTCAAGTTCTCTATCAAGCCGCGTCGCTTCAAATTTAGCACTTTCAGTTACGGATCTGATTGGATTTATTAACAATTTAATCTACATACGTTGCTACACTTTGAAACTTCTGTGGTTTCTGAGTATTATTTATTATATTCATAAATGGGGACAGTCTTTAACTTTGTTTTTGAAATAAAATAGCGAATTTCTGGATTATATTTATGTTACTTTATATTGTTTAGAATAGTAAAGTTACTAATAAGCCATATATATACATATGTATAATTGGGGAATGTCCCCATTTTCACCCTCTGTGTACATATGAATATGCAGGGATACTTACATGCATATACTTATGCATACTCTAATACATCTATAATACATTTAGAGTTCAAGGAATATAGCTGGTATAAAAAGCACATGTACTTATGTATAAAAGAAAGTACGAGTTTGTACAATATGCTGATATTCCTATGGGGTGAGATACATTCATATATACTCGTATATATATTTATAGTATGCGCATAATAAATTTCTGCAATATCTGATGAAGTGTGTGCGGCTATTTCTGTACAGAAAATTTAAAAGCATCGTTTGAGAAAAGAAAGCACAAACGAGTTTAAGGTACAATTCAAGAAAATACAATGCTAAGAATATTCAATAGCCAAATCTAAATCAAACTGTAGTGCAACCAAAGCTATCAATTTTTTTTTTATATTTTCGCAACATGTTGCTACACAGTATACAATTTTTGTTCACCTATCAACTCCTTTTTTCATCACTTAAGAGATATAGAGTTATAAAGACATGCTCTTTCATAAATAAAATGGTGCAGAAGGGATTCATAGGAGACATTGCAAAATTTTAACAATAAGCGAATCAGGAAGTACTTACAAATTTCAACCAAATTTAGTGCATTTTTGCGGTTGGACGAATCGAAATACAATCATGCCTGCTTTCCAAGAAATACAACTTTATATTCCATCGAATTTCTTTATTTTAGACAGTAGGCAAATCGACCACCAATAAAGTTATCGGAAGAAAGCTTTATACAACTAATGCCCTTCAGATATGAATCTAATGTCGCAAAATCTCAGCGAAATCGAGCCATAACTTAATTAGCCCCTAGATATCGAATGTGTAGACTTGAGTGCCTATGGCTGACTTTTTACCAAAAGTTAACTTAGTGATATCCAACGAGGTTTCAGACAAAGCGACTCCCTTTCGTGTGACTTTTTCGAAGTTGTAGATAATCTCATTTATTTTGGAACCACTATTAACAGAAACAACAGTGTCAGAAATCCAACGCAGAATAACTCTTGCCAAAAGGTGCTACTTCGGACTGAGTAGGCAATTGAGAAGTAAAGTCCTCTCTCGAAGAACAAAAACCAAACTCTATAAGTCACACATTATTCCCGTCCTCATATATATAGTGCAGAGGAATGGAAGATGACAACAACTGATGAGTCGGCGTTACGAGTTTTCTTTTCTCTGTGCATTGGCAACGACGAATATCGCAGTCGACATTGTCATGGTAATTCAGAGCGAATTCAGAGACAGCGGCTACGCTGTATAGGTCAAGTCGTCCGAATGGACGAAATAATTCCAGCTAAAAAAGTATTCGCAGCAGTACCTGCCGGGGGAAGCAGAGAAAGATTTCCAGAAAGCCTGGCGCGCAGTTGTAAACTCGGCTGTAACCACGTAAGCGGTGTCTACGCCATTATAGGAGAAGATGCTATTATTCCACACGTTGAAAAATCACCATTTTCTGTTCTTCAGCTTGAGTTATACTCATAAACTAATGCGCGTCTGAGATAATTTTTTTATCGTCAGTGCTTGCTCTGATATTAGTTGCTAGTCAAGTATAATCAATTTCGAGTAATGGCAATTTAGTAATTAGTAGTCATAATAAAAAATGTTTGCCTCTAGTAATTTGTATGCATACCCCTTTTTCGATAGTGCAGGCTATTGTCTTCAGACTTCATTTATCATTGTTTTTCTGAAATGTCCGAAATTGACCACTTTAACACTTTCATGCCCGATGTTGCCTATAGGCAACATTGGACATATGTAGATGCCTCTAAATCCGGTTATTTAAATTTTTTTGACGCGCGATGCAAAAGCATTATGTAGTCTGGTGTATTGTGTAAGCTTACAGTGAATTGTTCTACATATTATAAGCTATGCAAGGGTTCATTCAGTAGGCGTTTTTCGTAGAGAGAAATTGTCAAGATCGCGAGAAAAGGCGTTTACGAAAAAAGTGTTTAAAAAGATTAAAAAAGCTTTTTTATTGTAAAAACAAGAGAACAACATAAATAAATTAAGGTAAGATAGTTATTAAAAATAAAAATAAGTCAATGGAAAAGTGTTTAGTTTGTTTATAATAATTTTGTAAAAGTGCTGTTGCCTACAGTCAACATCCTGTAACTAACGAACCAAGGCATTAAGGACTTTGAAACCTTTATAACTTCATACCTAAGTTAAGACTAACATATGTATATGTATCTATCCTAAAATATGTTTTAGCTCTGCGAATTTTTATTCGGGCATGAAAGGATTAAGGAAAAAACTTGTGCATCGTCTAAATATCAGTTATAAGTAGTGAACGAAGACGCCAAAGGCATCGAAATAATGAAATTTCAAAATAAGTGTGTGTTAGCAAAGCAAACGCGTGTTCACTTCGTAGCAGTATAAAACGGAAGAAGAAAGTTTATTAAAGAAGTGAACTTAGCTACTATTCATAATGACATCTGTACGTCTAGGGAATATACAGCGTATTTCGTAAGCTTATAAATGTATATGTTCATTACAAAATGGATTTAGAAATAATGATTCATTATGCAATAGGAAATCAATTTGAAACAGTAATACAATTCAGAAAATATTTTACTAATAATTAGATGAGAATAAATTACATTAAGCCAAATTCATTTGACAGTTATTTTGTGTTTGGAGCGGATAATGCTTTCCTAAAAATATCGGCTTAACAAGTTAACATCAAAGCAAATATCAGGGCGCGTGACCTGAGCGTCAAAGAGCAGGCATCCAATAGTAGCTTGCTTATAGAAAATATTAGCAATTTTCCTTTTGTCGTCATCATTAGTTGGGCTAACTAGTGTTGGATTGAGCTTTATGTTTCAAACCCGACTAGATTGCTTCAGACCATATAACGATTTTCGCAGCTTGCAGACGCGACCAGATCCATCATCATAGCCACTCGTCTGAGTCATGTTAATCTCTTCTTTAAGGTCGCCATGTAAAAACATCCATTTGGTAAACAGTAAGGTTATATTTCACAGCAAAAGTGAGCAAAAAATGAATTGAAGTATACCGAACAACTGGGGGGAATGCTTCGTCATAATCGATGTGCTGCTTCTAGTTGAATCCTTTCACCACAAGTCTAGATTTATAATGCACAGGATTTACCTTTCTCTTAAAAACCCTTTTTGATGGAATAGCTTTATTTCCCACAGGTAGGGCTGATAGTTCCCAGGTACTAATGATATTATGAGATTCAATTTCTTCACACATTGCAGATTGTAAAAAGATTATGTTCTTGACTTGGCATCGCTTCTTCAACAGCGTTTGGATCTGATGTTACATATTCACTTATGCAGATATTATAATTTGGTCGTAACATATTCTGCAATCGCTTAGAGCGATGGAATCCTTTCTGATCCGAATCTACTATGTCTTGAAAGCTGGCTATTACCTGAAGTTGCATCACTGCCGTCTTCTGTTGCTAATTCTTCCACACATTCCACCCCTAAATAGGCAACTGAAGTTGGCTCAGGTAACCATAAATTAACCGTATATGTCTTTGCATCTCTATTTGGAGGATTTTGATTAATATGATCTTCAATAAAAACTACTTCACAGCTAACGATAATATTTTTCGCTACAGGGTCATACAGTCGGTATGAATTTGATTTAGTGCTGTAGCTTACAAAAAAACATCTTCGAGATTTAGGTTTTAACTTACTGCAAATTTCTTTGGCTATGTGAATTATTGTCTTACAAACAACGACTTTGAGGTGTTTCAAGTTTGGTCTCACATTGTTACCGCAGCTACAGCACCTTCAGCTCAGAATCTATTATCCAAATTTGCATCTAGCAGCATGCATCTGATTTTTTCTGTTATTGTCAGATTTAGCCTCTCTGCAACGCCATTCTGTTCAGTGGTGTTTCGTAAGATATGTATTTGTGAAACACTTCATTGACATATTCGCGTCCATTATCCGTTCGGAGGACTTTTATATATTTCGAGCATTGATTCTCCACCATTGCCTTGAGTTTTACAAATTCATCGAATATTGCTGCTTTTGACTTAATCGGAATAGCAAACACTTTTTTTGAATAGTCATAAACAAAAGTTTATAAATAGCGCGCACCAGAAAGGGAGTTAACATTTAATGGACCCACTACATCGCTATGTATAATGTATTAATTCCAAATGTTCACTGTGTGACGCTCGGGTCTGCTTGCCTTTTATGCAAACCACACATTTTTCGTTTTCATTTGCTGTCATGTTGACACCTACGATACATTTTGGACGACTGTGACACTTTCACGACAGACATGACCTAAACGCCTATGCCTCTGTTTCCCAAAGTGGGCGATAACGCCCCCTTGTGGGCGCTGCAGGTATCAAGGGGGCGGTAAGAGACCCAGAAAGAAAATGGGGGCATTGTGTAGAGGCCTGGGGGGTTATTTGTAATTTTATTTAGGTAGGAGGCCTCTTAGACAACGACTATATTAGCTCTCGACTCTCAACAACAACTTGTGAACATCAACTAATATGAATTAAAAGATTGCTCAAACTCGGTTCTATATTTCTCTCCGCGTAGTTCATATATCTGTCCTATTTATGAAAATCATGTCAATCGGTCGCTCCGTTTCTTAACAGGGCATCTCGACAGGATAGAATTTATCGAATACTAACTGTCAAACGTATTGCTATTGCCATTGCCAAATCTGTATGTTGGCATTTGCTACCATAATATGTATAATCATTTGCGCAAAGGTGTAGGGTAGGTACGTTCGAGCTGATATATAGGGAATGCTTTGAGCTCTTGAATAATTTATTTTATCACTTGCAAAATGACGTCGGGTAGGTAGCTGATGTAACGCACGTTTTGAGCTTTTGAACTCCTTAAATCTTTTATGTGGAAAATAAAAAACGGATCTTTATCCTTTCTTACAAATGTATTTATGGGGAAAATAAAAAAAGGATAAAGATCATTTTTTTACAAATGTATTTCTAGGAAAAATAAGAATTCATATTTTTAAACTACTATATAATAATTGTGCTTAAGCATTCCTATATAAACAATGTAATATTTATTTTATATTCATTTGTGGTTTTGCGCGCAATAGATGAGCATTACTTACGCCTCCTTTACACTACTCGCGAAGTTAAACGTATTTCTCAAAGCAAAACAATGTCGGAAGTAAAAAAGAAGAGACGGCAATACTGTGCGGAATACATTAAATTCGGATTCATTGAAAATTCCACAAACCCATCCTCGCCTTGTGTTTTCTATGTCTAAAAACATTTTCGAATGAAGCAATGAAGCCTTCAAGACTGCAAGATCATTTGAATAAAATGCATCCAGATAAGACAGACAAGAATGTAGCATATTTTCAAGACCTAGAGAAGAAGCATAATACTTAGCCAGGTATAGCAATACTATTTTCGACGACTGCTAAGCAAGATGACGACGGACTTCGAGCTTCGTACAATTTCTCTTTGTTAATTGCTCAAAAAGGCAAACCTCATAACATCGCAGAAGAGTTAATATTGCCAGCAATAAATGAAGTAATAACTACCGTGCTTCACAAACCGGTCGCAGATATTATCCGAAAAATTCCTTTGAGTAATAATTCTGTGCAAAGACGAATTGATCAAATAGCTAAAAACATTGAAGAATCATTGTACGATCACCTGAAGTCTAGTCAATTTTCAATTCAGCTGGATGAGTCCGCTTTACCAACTTATGAAGCATTGTTGTTGTCTTACGTGAGTTTTATTAAAGATGAGAAAATATGTGAAGAACTATTATTTGATAGAAATTTAGAGACCGATACAAAAGGCGAAACCATATTCAATATATTGGAAAAGTTTTGCGATGAGAAAGAAATTCCTTTGAAAAATATTATTTCAGTTGCTACGGATGGCGCTCCGGCTATGACAGGGTGCCATAAAGGCTTCATAGCGTACTTAAAAAATAAAATTCCAGATGTCCTTGGTGTACATTGCGTTATTCATAGACAACTTAAGTGAAACACTATTTCAATCAATGCAATATGCCATCAATGCAGTCAATAAAATCCGCAACAGCTCTTTGAATGATAGATTATTTCATCAGCTTTGTGTTACTAATGACGAGGATTTCAATCGTTTGTTGAAGATCGTTGGCTATCAAAAGGCAATTCTGTGACTCGATTCTACAGCCTGTTTGACTCTGTTATAGAGTTCTTGGAAACTAAAGATACAGAATTTCAAGACAAGCTCATAACATCAAAGAATGATATAGCTTACATGACAGACCTGTCTAAATTGTTCAACGACATTAATCTCCAACTGCAAGGCGATAAACTAAATTTAATTAAAACAAAAAACGTCGTTGTTGCTTTCGCAGCCAAACTGCTTCTACACAAAAAGAACCTGTGCGGACGTGAGTTTCACAATTTTCCGTATTTATCAGTATCATGCAGTAACGACGAATTGTTTGCCTACTGCCAACATTTGGAAAACCTCCACATTGACTTCACCGAACGACACCAGGATATTTTGAACTTGGAAATACCAGACTGGGTGTTGGATCCGTTTTCAAATGTCAACACAGCAATGTCACCTCAGCTGGAAGAAGAACTTATAGAATTGACAACAAACGAGGAAATAAAAATCAAGTTCAAAAATGGTTACCTAGAATTTTCTGGATTGTGGTCAATCGTTCAACGATTCTTGATAGCATTCCCATCATCATATTTGTGTGAACGTGGATTTAGTGCTGTAATAAAATATTCTCTGTTTTAATACTATAAAGTTGTGTTTCAATAATCATTCTTATTGGCAGGTGGAACCCGTAAGAGTTAACTTGAGACCTAAGCGCCGTTGTATGTTACCTACTGCGCTTAGGTTTCAAGTTGCTGGTTATAGTAAAAGTTTCGTTTAGAATTCTCCGTTAATATCCATATATAGGTCACAAAAATTAATTTGAAGTTATAGTGGTTTTTAAATAGGTGAAAAAATGGGGGCGCTAAAAAAATATTTATTCTCAAAGTGGGCGGTAGACAAAATAAGTTTGGGAAACACTGGCCTATGCCATAAGTTATAGCTTGCAACTCCCATCGCTGCGTTATCTCGTTGTACACAATTCAATTAGTTGTTTGTCCTCGTTTAATATTTTGTACCAATTGTCTTTAAAGAGAAGCTCTTTTCCATTGTCTGTCATTCGACCCACTGACATTCGTATATTTACCAGCCAGAGAGAGATGCACTTCGCCAGTGCATTAATTAAATATATAGGATAACGCGTGGTGCTTTTCGCTCAGTTGTCAATTTTATTCTGATTATTCTTTTCAAACTACTTCTATTTATACTTATGCTAATACTGACGGGCAGGTCAGTTGTTTTTCAAATCTTATGTGTACATATCTACTTCTAACAAAGGAATGGAAATATTAATGGTTTTGGGACTATTTGTATTTACATTCTTATTGTTCTTATTTTTACTGATAATGAAAAGTATTTGTGCACATGTGTGACTATCTACAACTAGTACTTATAGCTATACATAAATATTTATGTTGTCTTAGCTGCAC
>NW_026089623.1:1383097-1605142 GCF_024586455.1 Bactrocera neohumeralis
TCAACATCAATTTTGTTATTGTCAGCGACTATTGCTCTCCTGTTTATCGCGCGTTTTATGTTTATAATGCATTCGTACACTGCCGCTCAACTTAATAGGTTCATGATCTAAGAGGTAGGAATTGATCTATAATTCCTAAACCAGTTTTCCGATTTAAATAATTTTTTTTCTATAATTCTTAAATCATATTGAAATAAAATGGTGAAGAAGGTTTTTCAAAACATATTATTTATTTCTTATTTATTTTTTCTTCTGAAAGGTTAACAAAATCAATGATTTTTTTCGTTCATCTAAATAGGTTGAACATAAAAAAATTAAAATTATGTATATAAGTAACTTAAGAGTACATTTCTAAAGTAATTTTTAATAAGTTTAATAATGAGTGAATCCGCCGTTTTTCGATATAACTTCATATAAACGATCGGGAAGCGAGCTATACAAATTTTACAGTATTTGCAGCGAAATTGTTGTCCAGGCCGTTTTAATTGCCGCAACTAAAGTTGTTTTGCGATCAAACTACCTGCCTCCTTCATATACCTTGCGCGATAACAACCCCCATACGTTTTCCATTATTTTAAGATCAGATGAATATGGGGGCCATTCGAGCAAGTCCAAATTTTGAGCCTTAATCCACTCTTTTACCACCCTAGCTGTATGAATAGGAGCGTTATCGTGCTGGTAAGTCAATTTGATAATGTGAAAAATATTGGAATAATGAGGAAACGCAGTCTGTATGATGGATTTGTAGGTTTCCGCGTTCATTTTAAAAGTAACAAATTAAAGGTCGCAAGTGCCAAGGACTGATACCGACCCCCATACCATTATGCCTCCCTCACAGCTATGGCGACGGCTCAGGAAATGCTCTTCCTTTCGAAGATCGTGATAATAATAGTTGTATCCATCAGGGCCGTCTAAATTAAATTTTTTTTCGTCGGAAAAAACCACCTTCTGCAATTCGCTCGTCCAGCTCATGTGCTTGCGCGCAAAGAGCAGTCGTAAAGTTTTACGGGCATCATTTAACGTTGGTTTTTTTTTAAGTTTCATTCGTTTTAGATGATCAGCCGACGAAATCACACGTTTAACTGTAGACACAGTGGCTGTAACACCGCAAATTTCTTTAAATTTGGGTGCTGAGAGATGTGAATTGGACGCAGCTCGCACAATATGCCTCCTGACTGCCGCAAAGGTGGCGTGTTTGACTCCGCCTTTCGTGTTTTTGCCATATTCTGCTTTGTTTCTCAAAAATTTACTCACAACATTTTGGCTTCGTTCAATTTTTTGAGCGATTTTGCGATGGCTAAGACCACTTTCACGGTAGGCTTCGATTTGGCCTCTTTCATAATAGGATAATTGTTCTCCGCGTTCCATTTTTCATTTAATTTAAAGAAAATATATGAAATAAAAAATTTTTATCAAAAATGTGTCGACACCCCGCCAAGTTTAATCACAAACTAAAAATCTTTCAGCTGAACCTATTCAGTTGAACCAAAAAATTGCACAGAAATTAGCGAAATAAATAGCAAACCAGAATATGCAAAGTAACGGTACTTAGCAAGCGGTTCTTTACTAGCGCACACTGATTGACACAAAAAGTAGAAAGTTAAAACGTTTAAAAAAAAAACATGCGTACAATCAATATGTGATGAAAAATTCATGAAAATGCAAGCGAATTTATGTGAACCTATTCCGTTGATCGGCAGGGTGGCATTTAACATATTTTCACGAACTTTTGACTTTTTTGTCCTTATGTAGCATTTTCGCCACCTTGTTTTGCATCAAATTTCGCATCTTTCAAAGGCAGATTTTTCACAGCGTCTACTGTGAGTGTTTTCTTGGAGTTTTCGACAGCGAGCACTAGCGCTTGAGGTGCAGAACACATAGAGCGCGATAGGCAGCAGCAGCACGACAGTGAACTGAAAACGTCGTTGTGCACCTTACTACATATACATTTGTGAGAAGCAGCAACAACACAATGGCCGGCATGTACACAAAACAACGCAGTTGTCCATTTTGTATGTACACAATTTCTTTGCGGCCATACTAATTCCTTTCACTTCAATGAAATTTTAATATTTTGTTCAAAGTGAAATTTTTTATGCAAAAAATAAGTAAATAGGTAAATATTTTTGCTTTAAATTATCAATTGTTATTACAAATGATATAATAGAGCTATAATGAGCTATTTTATGCTTTTATTTGTAAAATTTCTTCAAGTTTGTTAGAGCTGTGAATAATTTAACATTTTACATATTAGTGGCATCACCACTCTACCTCATCTCTCTATCTTCCATTCTACTGTCAACTCTACTGTCGTTGGCAAATATAGGATTAAATTGAAGTTAGCAAGAGCGACAACTGTTGGCTTGCAGTCGTGCAGCTGTCAAAATAACAGTGTCCATAAGAACGTGTGTATTTTAATATTTGACAGATGTAGTTTGCAGTCTGTCGCGCTCTATGTGTTCAGCACTTGAAACTCAATGGGCAATCCAGCTAACATGCGTTTAGTTCGTCATCAATTTTTAGACCTGCAATTCTCACCTTAAATGCTGTCATAACCATTGAGTTTACATACTCTTACATAGTCTCGCAGTCTGACAGATTAAGTTGTACCAATTGCTTCAACAGTTCCACCTTGCGCCTCAAACCTTTATCCTCATAGGCTTCCATTAGTGCTTCTCATGCGTCTTTATCTGATGTTTTATCCGCAAAGTGACCAAAATTATTTGGATCCACAAACATCGTGATTTCTGCTAGTGTTTTTTTTATTAGCATCACGATCAGATTCGGTTGTAGTGACAGGCAAACCATTTTGGACCATTTTCCAGTGGTCTTTTATGACCAATTACGATTTTGCCTGGCATTTCCAGGCATCAAAATTTTCACGACCGCGAAGTCGTTCGACGGATACCGAAAAACGTTCGGCATTAATTAAATAGCAAAATATATTGTAAAACAAAAGTCAATCGATTTAATTAACGCACAGAACTTTTTTTATCCCAATTTATTTATTGATGGGTTATATTAACTTTGTGTGGCAAAGACAAACACGTGTTCACTTGATGATGGTTTAAAACGGAAGAAGAACGTTTATTAAAGAAGTGAACTTAACTACTATTCATAATGACATTTGTACGTCTAGGGAATATACAAGTACAATGTGTTTCGTAAGCTTATAAATATAAAATTTTTATTCTCAACAGTATACAAATCTGAAAGTAAGCGGTGATATTTTTTTTTAAATTTGACATTATTGAATTGATATTAATTCTTCAAAGAAATTTTCAAGAGAATGGCAAAGAAACGACTGACTTGTAAACATATAAAAGCATAAAAGCCATTAGCGGAAACTTCGGTTGTAAGAGATTTTGTGCCAAATTGAATAAATTTATTTCATTTGAAAAGGCGAGTGCACGTACACGCATACATATACATGTGTATATATTCTTTGAGGATAGAAACAAATTTGTCAAGAAATTACGGTTGACAGAATTCAATGTTCAGACAATTTTCAAAGCTTAACAATTAGAATTGTAAAGAAAAATTGGAGGGATGTAGAAAGCAAACGCATTTGATTTATATCAGTTATTTAGTGAAAGCGTTACAGACAATGGAATATTCCAACACCCGATTTTATTGAGATAACACACACACTGAGCGAGGTATTCAGAATAAAGTCAAGTGGAATAACAAAAATTATTACAGACGCATTTCTCGCAAATTTACTGATATTTTCAACATAAACTCCTCATATTCAGTATCTGGAGGCTTGAAAAAATATAGTCAGATTTAGACCAATGTTAAGTGATGTCTGATTTATCTATTGTTTGACGAAAGAATCAATGGAAATTAATATAGTGTAAGAAGTAAGCGTGGATGTATAAAAAGTACAAGTATTCGAATAAGTCTAAAAATTGTTTCACATGCAACTATATGAATTTTAAGTGTTAATGATTATTTGCCAAACATTTCAACTACTGATCCATTGTTCTATCGGTTAAATAGTTATTTTTTACAAAAGGCAATTATCAGTTCCTCACAAAATTAAGAAAGCAATTCGTGATTTTTCTTGTGTTCAGCAAGAAGTAGAAAAATGGTTATAAATGGAATCAGACAAATTGAAAGGAAAAGTAAAATAAGTAATTGGCAATTGTAACAAACATAAATGAAGTAGAATGTTTAATATTGTGTTCAAAGTTTTTATACTTTAATAACCCATGGCACTCTCCTAGGGTAAAACAAGTAACGGTGCCAATTTTATGCCTTTTAAACTTTTAATTTATAAAATTTATTACACAACAGAATAAGTGTGTGTGTTCCTCTTCAGAGACCATGAATCCACACCAACACGTAAATATCCTCCTCGTTTGTTCTTCAAATTGTGTGGTGCACGTGCCGGTGATTGAACTTGGCTGCGAAAGTGTGAAAAATTGTCAAGAACCATAATTCTGTACACATTTTACATTGGCTGCATTTCATGTGTTCACATGCCTATGAGCGTAATGTCTATCTAGTGTGAGAGTAGTGTGTGAGTGCTGTAGGCAGGGACGGGGGGATTATTAAGCGGAAAATTTTGATAAGTGAAAAAAATTTGTAAGTGTAATCCGTGCGGAAAGTAGTATAATTTGTATTCGCACCATTACTGGAATAAGGTTTCATTGTAACTTTTTATATGTATTTTTAAAGAATTTAAAAGGCAATCCTTAGAAACTATTTTACAACATTTAGAGATACTTTTATCCAAGGTTTAAAGTATGGGTCCTTATACCTTACTGGCGTAGAAACCGCTTACGCGGTTAAAGCCGAATTAAAAACAGTGCGACTGTCGTTTCTTCTTTTCGCCAATTGTTTCAAGCGAATCCAGGTCCTTCTCCACCTGGTCCTTCCAACGGAGTGGAGGTTTTCCTCTTTCTCTGCTTCCCCCGGCGGGTACAGCGTCGAATACTGTACCACCAATACCAAATGTTCCAAGCGAAGCCAGGTCCTTCTCCATCTGGTCCTTCCAACGGAGTGGAAGTCTCCCTCTTCCTCTGCTTCCCCCGGCGGGTACAGCGTCGAAGACTTTACGAGTTGGAGAGTTTTCGTTCATTCAGACGACATGACCAATCCAGCATAGCAGCTGTCTTTTAAATTGCTGAAATATGTCAATGTCACCGTATATTTCATACAGCTCATCGTTTCATTGAATGCGATATTCGCTGTGGCCAATGCCCAAAGGACCATAAATCTTCCGCAGGACCTTTCTCTGGAAAACTCACTACGTCAACTCATCAGTTGTTATAGTCCATGCCTGTGCACCATATAGCAGGATGGAAATAATGAGTGACTTATAGGGCTTCGTCTTTGTTCGTCGAGAGAGGATTTACTTCTCATTTGCCTACTCAGTCCGAAGTATCACCTGTTGGCAAGAGTTATTCTGATTGTACATTGTTGTTGGTGTTAATACTGGATCCAAGATAGACGAAATTATCTACGACTTTGAAGTTATGATTGTCAACAGTGATGTGAGAGCCAAGTCGCGAGTGCGACGATTGTTTGTTTGATGACAAGAGATATTTCAACTTGCCCTCGTCTGAGGCTAATGATATCAATATCATCGGCGTATGGTAGTGGAGTCGCCTTGTCTAAAACCTCCTTTGGTATCGAACGACTCGGAGAGATCCTTTTCGTTCCTAAGGAGCTTTTGATAATGCTCAACGTCAGTTTACACAGCCGTATTAGGTTTGCGGAGATACCAAATTCAGACTTCACGGCATTAAGGCAGCTCCTTTTCGTGCTTACAAAAGCAGCTTAGAAATCGACGAAGAGGTGGTGTGTATCGATCATCTTTTCACGGGTATTTTCCAGAACTTTGCGCATGGTGAATATCTGGTCAGTATTTGATTTGATAGGTCTAAAGCCACAGGAGACTTTTCTCACGGTAGTTGGCGCAGATTGTGGGGTCTCCCTTTTTGTGGATTTGGCAGAGCACACTTAAATTCCAATAAAATATTTTACCAACCATCTGATGCTTGCTCCTTATCAGTTCTTCGCCACCATGTTTGAATAGCTCGGCCGGTAATCCTTCGGTCCCACCGCTTTGTTGGTCTTTGGACGGGTAATGACTATTCGAACATCTTCATGGTTGGGCAATGGAACGCCTGCTTCATCATCATCGATTGGGGAATCGGGTTCGACATCTCCTGGTGTTATACTTTCACTACCGTTCAGCAGGCTGGAGGAAGTGTTCCCTCCATAATTTAAATATGCTCTGGGTATCGGTTACTAGACCGCCTTTGGCGGTTCTACCAGAGTAAGCTCCGGTCCTGAAACCTTCTGTTCGTGGCCGCATTTTTTCGTAGAATTTTCGAGCAATACCCCTGTCGGTCAGCTTATCAAGCTCTTCATACTCACGCATTTCGGCCTGTTTCTTTTTCTGTCTGCAAATGCGTCTCGCTTTCCTTTTCAGCTCTCAGTATATAACCATCCCATACGTGTTGTGATCGATCGTAAAGTTGTGTGGTAGGCAGTCTCTTTTCTCTTCACTGCGAGACGGCACTACTCATCGTACCAACTGTTCTTTTGCATTTTTCGAAAACCAATGGTTTCGTTTGCAGCTCTACGTAAGGAGCTTGAAATACCGCCCCACAGTTCTCTTATATCAAATTGTTGAGGAGTGCTTTTAGAGAGCAGGACTGCAAGTGGAGTAGAAAATCGTTTGGCTGTCTGTTGTGATTGCAGCTTCTCGACGTCGGACCTTTCTTATGTTTGTTGACGTACACTTTTTGCAGCGTACGCACATCTAAAACACTGGAGACGTGTCTTCTGTCTATCACAACATGATGGATCTGGTTGGTGGCTTTTCGATCCGGAGACAGCCAGGTAGCTTGGTGAATTTTTCTATGCTGGAATCTAGTACTACAGATGACCATATTTTGAGCCCCGGCGAAGTCGATCAACATCAACCCAGTTGGGGATGTTTCCTCGTGAAGGCAGAAATTACCGACTGTTGTACCAAAGAGACCTTCGTTGCCCATTCGGGCGTTAAAGTCGCCAAGCACGATTTGACATCGTGGAGGGGGCAGCTCTCATAGGTGTGCTCCAAGCACTCATAGCAGGCATCTTTGGTCACATCGTCTTTCTTTTCCGTTGTGTGCGCAAATCCGCGATATGTTGAAGAACTTCGATTTGATGCGAATTGTGGCTAGACGTTCATCCACCGGGATGAAGGACAGTACTCGGCGACAGAGTTTCTCTTCCACCACGAATCCCACACCGAATTTGCGCTCTTGTAGATGGCCACTGTAGTAAATGACACTAGGACCTACTCGTCTCAGTCCTTGACCCGTCCATCGATCGATGGTGAACATTACAACTCATTACCGGATCACCTGAAACAAAAAAATTTATATGCGTTTTAAAGGTGATGGTAATCAGGTGGAGATAACGAGTTATAATGTTCCACTTTTTTTCAAAGACGCGAAATACTTATGTACATACAGTGCACTCGTGACAACTCGAACGTTCGACAGTTTTTCTTTTTGCTTTTTAAAACAAAAAAACTATTAAAACAAAATATGATGGCTCTAAAACTCAAATAAATTTGTTCTTTTATTTTATACGCGAAAACATATCGTATATTATTAAGTGTATTTTATTGCATAAAGTGACGAAAATTAAACAATTAATGCAGTAAAAAATAGTGAAGGTGTCACAGCTCTAAACAAAATATTTAATATTGCTAGGTCCACAATATGTGGAGTTGGAGAAAAAAAAAAAGAAAATTTAAAATATATTAACAAACCACTAACAGATTATTTTAAAAGAAAAAGCTAAGGAGTTAAGCAAGGACAAATCAATATTTTTTGCCAGAGATGGTTGGCCACTTTAAAAAGCATCATAGGATTCGACTAATTTAAATCTCTGAGTAAAATTTATCATCGCGACCGGAACTAGTTGAGCTGTTCAAAACTAAGCTATAAGCTAAAATACAGGAAATTGGACTATGTTGAGTACAATTTTAGGGAAGAATTTAGTATACCGTCCCAGGATTTCAAGAATAAAAAGGATATGGTCGGATAGAGGACATTATCCTGATCAAGGATATATATGGTTATAGCTGCAGGAAGCTTAGAGTTTAAGAGATATTCGCGTTTAAAATTTAAAATTTGCAATATTTTAATAACATTTTTTCTATATTTAAAATTAATTTTGCACTTATATTTTTCAATTTTATATACACTAACACATCACTAATTCGTTTGTACACATTTATTTTATATCATACATATATTGCAAAAATAGCTTTTATTATACATTTAAATTATTGTTGAGTTATGACTATTTAATAATAACAAATTAATTTCAAACTGTCAAATGATAAGTGTTACCTTATCGACATCATTTTTAAAAATAAATTTGTCATATAATAAGTGTTACCTTATCGACATCATTTGTAATAAAGTGAACAGATTATACCCCAACTACGAGAATCAACAACCTATAAAAAAAATAAACCTAGTCAGCCCAACACTGGGGTGCATTACATTTTTTTCGCGTAGAGCTCCTTTTAAAAAAAAAATAACCCTGGTCGGTCCAACACCGGGGTGCACCAAATTTTTTTCGCGGCGAACTCCTTTTCGCGTGGGCGGCCTTCGGCCGCGCTTCAAAAAAAAAATAACCCTGGTCGAACAAACACCGAGGTGTATCAGCATTTTTTTCACGTAGAACTCCTTTTTGCGTGGGCGGCCTTGGCCCCGCTTCAAAAAAAATAACCCTGGTCGGTCCAACACCGGGGTGTACCAGAATTTTTTTCGCGTAGAACTCCTTTTTGCGTGGGCGGCCTTCGGCCGCGCTTCAAAAAAAATAACCCTGGTCGGTCCAACACCGGGGTGTACCAGAATTTTTTTCGCGTAGAACTCCTTTTTGCGTGGGCGGCCTTCGGCCCCGCTTCAAAAAAAAATAACCCTTGTCGGTCCAACACCGGGTGTATACATTTTTTTACTTTTTACATTGGCGGCCTTCAGGCCGCTTAAATTTTTTATTGTTTATCAACGATTATGTTTCCTTTATTTAGGGTATAATATTTCTTTTTATTTTTTTTGTTTAAGTTTGTAAAATATTTTAGTACGTTAACACTAATTATTTGACAAATTTATTTTTACAAATGATGTCGATAAGGTAACACTTATCATTTGACAGTTCGAAATTAATTTGTTATTATTAAATAGTCATAATTCAACAATAATTTAAACGTATAATAAAAGCTATTTTTGCAATATATGATATAAAATAAATGTGTTCAAACGAATTAGTGATGGGTTAGTGTATATAAAATTGAAAAATATAAGTCCAAAATTAATTTTAAGTATAGAAAAATGTTATTAAAATATTGCAAATTTTAAACGCGAATATCTCGAAAACTATAATCTTCCTGCGGCTATAGCCATATACATATATTCGTGATCAGGAGAATATCCTCTATCCGACCATACCAATTTTTTTCCCGAAATCCTGGAACGGTATACTAAAGCCGACCCCAAATTTACAACGCAGATGAATGGGGTTCATATTGGAACCTTCTTCTCGGAAAATCACACGTTTCCAGAATGATGAAAAACACAAGATTAAATTGCTTGTAATTGGAAAGACAAAAATCCTATAGTATTTAAACATTTTATCTTCCCAGAGAAATTCAAAAGTACAAAGCCAGCCTAGATGACGTCAACTCTACACTATAAACTGTTCTTTAACTAGGCGAAACCCTGTTTGAAAGAGATCGGATTTTCTCAAAATGGTGGTCGAATCAATGAAAAAAATTAACTTCAGAGGTGGTATTATATTTTTGGATAGAGCTTTCACTAACTTGGGAAAAGAAATTTAGCAAACGAATTCTGGCATTAGCGTTCAATCCCTTTTCTGTACATATAACATAATTTTAGCTTTGCTTGAACTGCATTTTTACCTTTTTGATAGTGAAACAGTAACAGCAGCTTTATACCACGTTGTGGTTTTGATAAAACTGATAAGTCTTTCCAACATTAGAATTACAAAATTTGAGACATCTTTGTTCGATATTTGTATCTATTGTAAAAATCGCAACGCATTACTGAGGTTTACCGACTTAAACGCTGCTGCAATCAAACTAGTTAACAGATCGCGCTCATATTTGACATGGTAATTAATTGCAGTCCAACTTAGCTAAATACATTTTTTTAAATATCACTTACCCGGGAATTAAATTACAATTTCCAGGTGCTTTTTTGTGCCGAAAAAACCTAAAATGGATAAGTTCTAATTATAACCCCGCCCACTCCCCATAAAACGGTTTTGTTAAAATCTACTACAACTGCGATAAATATATAACAGACATAACACTTTAAACTTGAGATTACACAAGAGGCTTTTATAGAAGCCGGTATCAAATTTGCACGATGGGCGTTGCACCGCCCACATTTAGGCGAAAACTCCTATATCGTGCCTTATTCGACCGATTTCATCTAAATGCAGTGAGCATTATCCTAAAATTCCTACATTACAGTGCAATACAGCAAAAAGCACGGCAATGGTTTGTTTGGTACAACTTTAAATTGCTTTTGATTCTTTCCCTTCCAGTATACAAAACAATAATTTTTCAATATACCCGGATTAAATTTTGCGAGACTAGTGCTTTTGAGGTGTGCCATCAAATCGGACCAAAAAAATTTAAGCTCTCAGATACCGAATATGTGGACCGCAGCTCCTATTGCGAACTTTTCACTGAAAATATCGCTCAGTCTCTGAGATATACACCCTATCAAGAATGTATCGGGATTTCTTCATTTCCCCCTCTTATCTCCAGCTTATATGGGAAACCGGCAAATTTTTTCCTAGGTTGGTACAACTGTCCTTGATTATGATGCGAAAATTAGCGATTTGTCAATCAGTGTTCTTACAGCAGCTTTTTATGCCAGTCGACCTTAGTAGTGTTTGTCGAATTTTAAAATTTAAATCAACGTATTTGTGTTAAATTTTGTGACTTTTACATTTCTGCACACTGAAATATCCACTTCGGGAAACACGCTTTGACTCAATTGCGAACATCAAAACAAATTCGACGCGAGAGCTGAAGGCCATTCCGAAAAGTGCCTATAAAAATGTTTTGAGTATTAGAAAAAGCGTTGGCACATCGCTTTAAATGGATGTTACTTTGAAGGCGATTAAATAAATTTGGATGGATGATTCAAACATTTTCGTTCTATTTATAAATACCCGATTTTTCTTGACAGGGGTGTTTGTATTATAAAAATTTGAAGATAATTATTTTCTGATCTGATTTTCTGATAATGATACCTGTATGTATGTATGTATGTATGTATGTATGTATGTACCCATATACCAAATCGAAAGATTTTCGTACTTTCAGCTGACTTTATACCGCATATATGTGAATTATCTTAATAAAATTGATAGAATGCGTTTTTCTAATAATGGAAATGGCCAATGACTTCAAACAACCCCACAAAAAATAGTCTAATGGTGTTAAATCACAACTTCCTGGAGGCCATTCAATGTCACAATTTCTTTAAATAATCGAATCTCCGAACTTTACTAGCAATAATTCGGTTGTTGCACGTGCTGTGTGGCACAGCGTTGCAACCAGATGTTTCTAAGGTCAACTTCTTCCAATTGCGACCATAAAAAGTTAGTTATCATCGATCTATACTGCTCTCCATTGACTTTTTATTACTTATTGTTATTTTGATAATAAAATTTAATAATTTGTAAACTATGTTCTTGTATATATCTTTCCATACGAAAATTGTAAATAATAGGTTGTCAAAAAAGTCTTGCGGTATTTTCGCTAGTTGGCGCTGAAAGCGCGTAGTTCTAGTTTTATTCGTCGCATCGGGTCATGCTATACCTTTTTGGAAAGCTCATTTCACGCGCTAACACGTGTTTGATTGATTGTCGTTTCTTTTAAGTCGTTCGTGAGTTATAGCCTCGCAAACATGGAGCAAAATAAAGAGAAAATACGGCATATTTTACAGTACTACTACGATAAAGGCAAAAATGAATCTCAAGCCGCCAATAAAATTTGTGCAGTTTATGGACTAGATACAGTTTCCATTTCCACCGCACAACGATGGTTTCAACGTTTTCGTTCTGGTGTAGAGGTGGTCGAAGATGCGCCACGCTCCGGAAGGCCTGTCGTCGAAAATTGCGATAAAATCGGTGAATTGGTCGAAAGAGACCGGCATACTAGCAGCCGTAGCATCGGTCAAGAGCTGGGCATGAGTCATCAAAAATTCATTTCAATTTCAATAACAAAAAAATCAATAAAAATACCGCAAGACTTTTTAGACAACCCATTATTACTCAATACAATAAAAGAAAATTACAAATCATGACATATTAAAAATGGCCGAAACGTCGGTCAAGAGCTGGGCATGAGTCATCAAAAATTCATTTCAATTTCAATAAAAAAAAATTCAATAAAAATACCGCAAGACTTTTTAGACAACCCATTATTACTCAATACAATAAAAGAAAATTACAAATCATGACATATTAAAAATGGCCGAAACGAGACTTAGAAATCATATCATCCTATTAGAAACACCGATATAAATTTTTATTTGAGAAAAATATTTTCTGAAATACATAATAACAAATTCTATTGGTGCAGCATTAAAGTATACATTATAACCATTACAAATGTTGATATAATAGCTCAATCAATCCTATTTTATATGCATACATACAAACTATAAAAGTCAATTATAATTTTAAATCACTTACAGCGAAATATTGATAACAAACACATTCTCGATTCTCTGGGGGCATTGGCCTTTTACCATTTCATCATATTGCCTTCTACTTTCGTTGAAAGTTTTACACGCTTTACTGAGAAATTGCGAAACAAATTAACAACCTTCATACATACTGGTATATAGTAGACATGCATACATATATCATACATAGTCATATTAATATTTTAATAAAATCAGCCAAGCAACTACATACATTACAACGGGTCGTTTTTTTTATATAATCGCGTATGCGGGAAATGTTCTACAAATCATTCTGAACAACTTTGCATAAGAGATTATGCGTCCAATTCGAGCCAGCGATTTTTAAGGAAAAATTTAAAAAATCTCAGAATAATCGAAGGTATGAAAGATATGTGATATATTTTTTCGAACAGGCTGATTCAGACAAACAATCAACAGAATATGAAAATGTACCTATGTATTAAATTTCATTCGGATATCTCAAAAAACGCCAAATATTCCCGTTCCCTGACTCCCTGTAAATCTAAACTCTCTAACCTACATACATGTGATAGATAAAAAAAAAATATTAATATATTTGTATAATTGTAAGCAACAAAATTCTAGTTATTTATTGAGACTTTACCATTACTTTTCCAAGTGTAATAGTAAAAAGTCGTTCAAATAAAAGCACTTGCTTCAAATAAATGCCGATTTTGTAAATTAAATAATTGCTGACACAAAAATATATATAAGTAATAGCATAATTAATTTTTATAAACTTCCAAAGAAGTGTCATATTTCATTTACAGTTATATAAAAAAACTTACAATTGATTAATTTCAATAACAAATGAAATTAACTTTTTATGCGTAAATTTGGTTTCTACAGATATGTAAAATATGGCATTAATTTATTAATTTGCCAAATTTTCCTTATACAGCATTCTTACTATATTCCTCCCATATACCGGCAGTTAGCAATGGTAAAAGTGGGATTGGTTTTTTAAACCCCACCTCTCCTAATAACTGACGTCTTTCGATAGTGCACTTACCGGAATGAGTAGAGGTATTGCATAATTGTTAATTAAAGCCCTAGATTTTAGATTGTCTTTAAGTCTCGTATTTCGAAATATTAACAAAAATTGAGTGCATATGCAATACAATTTTAGTGCTGTACAATAAATAATAATCAAAGATCAATAAATAAGTAAATGCCATACAACGGATTATATTAATTTTCGTTGATGTTGTGATTTTTTATTATTCATCCCAAATTCGGAATTAAAAAAATAAACATTTAATTTTTAATCCACGATACCTAGGGTTAAAAATTTTGTTTTATAATTAAAAATTGAGAAATTAATTCCGGACACGTTTTCTTTGTTCTTGTCCATATTTTCCATATCGCAGTCTTATTTTCACAATATGATCAATACGTGACGCACTATTTGTACAAAGTTTTAGGCCGATATATTATTTAGGTCTTTTTTGTATATCGAAAAGTGAAAGAACCACATTTTAAAATAGAGTTATATGGAAAGTATGCGTTGTTGCACTGTAGCATAGTAATGAGGTGATACATCGAAGGGGACTGAAGTTGCTCGAGAATCCTATAAAAACTTCTATACCATTCGGGATGTTTCTTGTGTTGAAGCTTAGTTTTAACACTTTATCTCAATACCAACCTCCCTTGGGGGTCGAGAACACGAACATCTATACATCTCAATTTTTACTCAAGTTATCACTTGCACGGCCAGACACACTCACTCGGATTTCAACTGGAATATATATATATATAAACATAACTACTCTATACCTATCTCGATAAGTTCAAGCTAATGTGAACAAAAGTTAACTAGATGAACAAAACTGTTATATTCTAAATACTATAGTATAGTATAGCAGCATGTCGCAAGAATTTAAAAATTTATTTACCATCTTTTTCTTTTGGATTTAGAAAATAGACTAATGAATGCTACAGTCCTTGTGCGTCATTTTCAGTATATGCTTTCGTTTGAACTGTAAACAATGGAAATATTTTCATTCAAATGTGTATATCGAACTTCGTACCTGAAAAAGTGCAATGTGCCAAAAGTGGCTAGCACGATTCAAAAGTGGTGATTTTGGCTTGGAAAACGAAGAACGTCCTCGGCGGCCAAAATGATAGAAGATTAGGAACTGCTTGTTATTGCCAAAAAACAAGAAGACTTTGCACAATCTTTTGGAATCCACTCAAGCAGCCATTTTAAATATTTGGAAAAATTGGCCAGGAAGTCTTGAACCTACCGACTTATAGTTAAACCTGGCTCCTTCTGACAACCATTTGTGCAGAACTTCCTCACTGGAATACGGTTCCGAAAAATATAAGCTTTTATAGATGGGCAATACTTTGAATTTTCTATTTTTATCTCAAATAAAGATACAAATTTTGGTAGTATTATATTATATTTCTTTTTTTAAATAAATGTTCAAATTTTGAAAAAACCGATTATAAGTAGTCTACAATATTTAAAGATTTTTGTAATCACCACGGAATTGTGAAATTTGTACATTTTACTAGTTTGGGAATACATTACTTGAATTTTGTATACAATCTACAACCGAACCAGTTTATTGAACTTAAATTCTATAGAATAGAAAAAAAAACAGAATTGACTCATACTAAATAAAAAAATTAGATTTAATTTATTATTACTACTAAAGTAAAAGGAGTCAACGTGAACGATTTGCACAAACGTTTTCCCTTTCTCAACTCAGACTTTGTGCTATTTCAAAATACCATATATATGTACATACATACATACGAACAGATACACATGAAATGTGTATATATAAACATGTTTTTTCTATGGTCAAAACCAGGCAAATGGGAATCATTTCTTTTGATGGTTATTATCGAAACTACACCACAGTTCGGGAAGCAGGAAAAAATAATAAAATTCAAGGCATCAATAAATGCTACTAAGATACATTGCAATCGGAAGTAGGAAATCGCCTTGGGATGGACAATGACGACAATACTGTTATTGATGTAAATATGTTTGTACACGCACGTATAGAACTATGCGATTGTTATGCAGGGGGCTTTTCTCTATAATGTTCATGAAACCGTAAAAAACAGAACGCTACCCATCAATAAAAAGAATGCTACATAAAATGATCTTACAAGTTAGTTCATACAATAGAGATATGGGTAAAATACGAGATAACGTCAAATGCCAGCAATAGTCAACACATTGAAAAGCTCGTCAGAGCTTGGTTGCTGGTAGTTAACAGGAGTAGATGTTATTGTGCCATCATAACCTGGGCATTTTCGGTGTATTGCTATTCGGATGTGAAGCGTTTCACTAATCTACTTATTGCCGCACAAATTGCTAGTGGATTATCTGAGTGAAATATTCTGATGAATACTGTAGCTACTTATGATTCGATTTGACCGCTGCATTCCAATGAGCTTCTTTCCATCTTACCACTATGCTGATATAAATTTGTCAGTATGAATGTTGCACATGTGCGCAGAACAATGAAACGGCATAGCAAAATATATTCATACATACATATATGCAGCCAAATCAACCAGATATTAACTATTTTACCTCAAAGATAAAACGCAAATATAACTAGTCACACGACTACCGTTTTTTTTACAAGCAACGGGCATTTTAAGACATTTGTCAGATTTAGGCATCTACCAGTCTCGTAACCGTTCACCAACAAAATGTTTCAACTTGCGTTATAGAGTAAAATTATAACTCACGCAAAATAAATCATTAGAAATAATTTATAATTAGTAGAAGCCTGAAATTTTTCTGTCAAATTGGATTACATACACGAATTTTCGTTATAAATTGGTGAATATGCTTATGAGTTTACTACGTGCACATAGTTAACCAAATCAAACAAATTTAGAAGTTTCATTTGCCTTCGGTAGTTTGGTTGATAAGCGTAACGTTTTGATAGGCAATATTTTTAACAGACTTATTTATAATAAAAGTTAATCTTAAGATTTATTCGCTTAAAATTGGTACCAAACGATTTTCTCAAGTACCAGCACTACTCACAACACTTTAGCATGCAAGGCTAAACAATTTAGGCAAATAAATCGCTATGTTTCAAATATTTTAATTTTTCCTTTATATTATACATATATTGCTGATTATTGTACCAGTTTCATATATACCTACGTAATAACTAGTTACCGAATATCCACAAGTTCTTTATTTATTTTCATATAAAATCCTGAAGGCATCTAATACTAAACTAATAACATTTTTGAATTTGAGTACTGAAATAACAGCAAAATATTTTTGTAATTTCTGAAAGATGCTTATAAAACTTCTATATACATATGTATATTTTATATTATCGCAATATGTTGCTACATTAGGGTATCTGTGTTTTTTTAATTTAGTGGAAATTGGACAAGGTTCCGACACTAACAAGTTTTATCGACATACATATGTATCTCATAACTACTAACGCAATATCAACATTTTCCTTCGTAATTTCATCATACGGTAGGAAAATAGGTAAAATCGGGTAATAATACACCTCGACCCTCTGAAGAAAGGTTACTTTGAAAAGGGCGCCCAGTGAAACTAAAAAAGCCGCTGCAAGGGTTTTTTACAAATTCATTGTAAACGGTCATACGGCTACGCAGGGAAACTTTTTATACATTTTGCATTACATTTCATTAATTTCAAAGCAGTCGCTTTTAGCTTTTGTAATTCGTCTGTTCTTTTAAATAAAACAAATTCATGCTAAAACATGTCACAAAACCTATTATTATTTCGTTGGCTTATGAAAAAGAGTATATTCGTAAAATAGCAGCACAAATACTTTATAACGAAGCTTCGTAGGTTTTTGGAAAAATATCGAAAAAGTTAACTGTTATATTCAAGTACCGAAATTGCATTTACAAATGGGAATCAATTTTAATATTGGAGGGCTCAGTGAACGCTGAGAAATATACAAATATTATAAAGGGAACGGTGGTACCTACTTCTTCTTTATTGGCGTAGACACCGCTTACACGGTTAGAGCCTAGTTTACAACAGCGCGCTAGTCGTTTCTTCTTTTTCCAATTTGGCGCTAATTTTGCAATTTCGCTAATAAAGTGCAGCCAGGTCCTTCCCCACCTGATCTCTCGCATAACCGCTGTATTTTAATTCGCTGAACTATGTCAATGTCGTCATATATCTTATATAGCTCATCGTTCCATCGAATGCAGTATTCGCCGTGACCAATGCACAAAGAAATAAATTTGGTTTCTGTTCGCCGAGAGAAGACTTTACTTTTCAGCGGTCGTACCAACCCAACCGAAAATTACGTAAGCCCTATTTTTTTAGATTGATTTTGTACGTCCCGGCGTTTTTTAAGTTAATTCTTTAATAATAATAAGAAAAAATTGGGTATTACTTCATTGAAGCGCTCGGATCTCAATCGAATAGAGAACGTAAAGGTCTTAATAAATACTTGAAGCAAACAATAAAAGAAGTGTGATTTAAAGCAACAATCGCCGATTATTTGAAAATATAGCGAATCTATTCTCAAAAGGGTTCAAAGTGTCGTAAACGCCAAATATGACACCACAAATTAATAAAGTAATATAAAACCATTTATTACAAAATTTAATTAATTTTTGCATTTAATAATTTAAAATGAAGTATTCCCTCAAAAAAATTATAATATGAAAATATGTTTTAATCAAATATTAACTAAAAGTTTGAAAAATCCACTGTTTTTGAAGGGACTGAATTCAAAAAATTTTGCAAACATAAAATAAACTGCAGAAAATTTTAAATTAATATTTAAAAGGTTATTAGAAGTTTGAACGGATATTTTTGACTTTAAATATCATAATTACAAATTATTTATAGTACGGCTTCTTTTATTTCGCTTCAATAATTCGTTAAAGAAAAACATTCGAAGTATACAAATTTACTCAAAAAAATAATCAAAGAGTTTGAGATGAAATTCCATACCTCAGCAACTACTAGACCAATTATAAACTGCTTTGGTGCATAACAAGAAATTAATCAAGCACCAAAGAAGATATCGGAATAAAACTTTGTAAAAATAGGGTATTACACGTTTAAAATGGGCGAAATGGAACTGCACTTTTTTAAGCCAACAGATAACTAATAGATATAAGCCCATCAGTGCTTAGAACTGACTTTTTACCGAAAACATCACAGGACATTTCTTCCTGATAGTAATGTCAATAATAATAATGTTCAGTAACTCCCCCAGCCTTCATACAAATATCTAATATAAGTTGTTCGTAAAATTTCGGGTGGCTTTCTATTGTATATATTAGCAAATATTTAATATATTTCAGCAAAATTAAGTTTAATTTTGGTTTTGGTTATTTTAGCGAATTTCAGATAAACTAAAGTTGAAACGTATCATTTGTATATCCCATTTTTAAATTTCGCCCCTTCGGCTGATTTTAAGTCGTATATATCAACAGAAGATTTCTTAATAAAATCAAGCGAACCTAATATTATTGATGATGTATGATACATGATTTAAATCTTTCCGTTTATAAATATAAATATTTTGATGGTATTACACAGTGCTATTCAATTTTGGAATTTGAAAAACAACCCCATTTTCCGATTTTTCGTACTTTTGCGCACTATTAGCCCATATCTTAGCTAATTAACCTCTTCTTCTTCTTTACTGGCGTAAACACCGCATACGTTTCTTCTTTTCGCTACGTGGCTCCAATTGGATATTCCAAGCGAATCCAGGTCCTTCTCCACTTGGTCCTTCCAACGGAGTGGAGGTCTTCCTCTTCCTCTGCTTCCCCCGGCGGGTACTGCGTCGAATACTTTCAGAGCTGGAGTGTTTTCGTCCGTCCGGACAACATGACCTAGCCAGCGTAGCCGCTGTCTTTTAATTCGCTGAACTATGTCAATGTCGAATGAATGTTCCATCGAATGCGATATTCGCCGTGGCCAATGCGCAAGGGGCCATAAATCTTTCGCAGAACTTTCCTCTCGAAAACTCGCAACGTCGACTCATCAGTTGTTGACATCGTCCAAGCCTCTGCACCATATAGCAGGACGGGAATTATGAGTGACTTATAGAGTTTGGTTTTTGTTCGTCGAGAGAGGACTTTGCTTCTCAATTGTCTACTCAGTCCGAAGTAGCACCTGTTGGCAAGAGTTATCCTGCGTTGGATTTCCAGGCTGACATTGTTGGTGGTGTTTACGCTGGTTCCAAGATAGACGAAATTATCTACGACTTCAAAGTTATGACTGTCAACAGTGACGTGAGAGCCATGTTGCGAGTGCGACTACTGGGGTCGAATCGTTACATCCGTGCACGGATCGGCAAACATACGAAAGAAAATTACGTGATACGTCAATGGTATGCGGCGATTGGCATTATGACATACGAGAGCAAATGGATCGTAATGTGTTTTCAATTCAAAATAGTTTTTAAATTTCACATTGCTTTGGATCGTATTTTTAGGTCATAATATATGCGGAACTGTCAAAACTGTTGCAAAATATTCAATAAATTTTTTAGTTTAAATATCAAGTGGTTGAATACCAGGATGGATCCGACTTTGTTTTTTTATTTGAGCTCTAGTGAGAGTGATGGGGATGAAAATTGAGAGCGGAGGCAACTAAAAGATCGGAGCAATCCTTCGGCACTGCCGAATGCAGCGTAGGTATATAAAAAATAAATCATGAAACCTCATTAATGTAGTTTTCTTTTCTGATTTTTAAAACGATTTCGTCTAACTAAAGAGGCTTTTGAATATGTCCTAAATAACATATGTTTAACGCAATCTGACGTCAGAGCAGTGCCTTCAGTGCTACAATTAGCAACCACGCTCTCACATTTGGCTAGCGGTGGATACCAACGCAGTGTAGGCAGTGACTATATTACTAAATATAAAGAATTTTTAGTTATTGGGTGCGTTGATGGTACCCACATCGGCTTAGAAAAACCCACAGTAAGTTGCTATTATAATATATTTCTTGAATATACGAGTATGTATATGTATGTATATTTGTTAAATTTTGTATTGTCAGATATGTGATCACACTTACAAAATTATGGTTATTAACTGTCAATACGGTGGTGCAGCCCACGGCTCATTTGTTTGGAAACACTCGGACCAGAGATGAGTTTTGGAAGGACGATTTTAGCACAACAGGAATGAAAATTCATGGCTTTTAGGTATACATATTTTCACTTTGTTCTTTTTACGATATTGATTTTATTTATATTTTAACAGGGGATTCTGGCTACCCATTGGAACCATGGTGCATAACTCCTTACAGAAACGCTTCGGATGGTTCAAATAAAGCTATGTTCAATGAAATTCATTCAAAAGCAAGATGTATCGTCGAACGAACTATCGGAATTTTAAAAGGACCCTGGAGAATTTTAGGATATGGTAAGAGAGGAAGGTACCATCCAACAAAAGTGGCAAGATTTGCTAACGTTTGTGCAGCATTACACAACATCTGCATAAAATTTAAAATAAATTATGATCCTCAGATTGCGATTCTGATCAAACAACGGATATCGACACCGTGGTAGCGAACCGCCAAATAAAGTACTCTTTAATAAATTGAAGTTGAAAATGTCTATGTCTTTACCCTTGTAAATATTTTTTTTCCTTCTAAACAGAAATACAAAAATTTTGTTCATATAAATAATTTTTTCTTAATTTTTAATGAGATTTATTTATTACTAAAAATTATAAAAAACATAAAATTTAAAAAAATTTGCTCAAATTTCCATAAATTTGTATATTACGATTGGTAATTTGCGTTCGAATGACGGTTTGAACGAACGGATACGTTTATATACTCGCTTACGTATGTCATCATGCTTGATTACGATATAAACGTTACGATCACGTATATAAGCGCTACGATCACGTGTGTCATAATACGAAATACAAACTTTTACGTGACGAGTGATATGTTCACGGATGTAACGATTCGACCCCTGGTTGTTTGATGACAGGAGATATTTCGTCTTGCCCTCGTTCACTGCCACACCCATTTGTTTTGCTTCCTTGTCCAGTCTGGAGAAAGCAGAACTAACGGCGCGGGTGTTGAGGCCGATGATATCAATATCATCATTTATATAATTTTGGTGTTGCTCAACGTCAGTTTACACAGCCGTATTAGTTTTGCGGGGATACCAAATTCAGACATCGCGGCATAAAGGCAGTTCCTTTTCGTGCTGTCGAAAGCAGCTTTGAAATCGACGAAGAGGTGGTGTGTGTCGATTCTTCTTTCACGGGTCTTTTCCAAGATTTGGCGCAGGGTAAATATCTGGTCGGTTGTTGATTTTCCAGGTCTGAAGCCACACTGATAAGGTCCAATCAGTTTGTTGACGGTGGGCTTTAATCTTTCACACAATACACTCGATAGAACCTTATATGCGATGTTGAGGAGGCTGATCCCACGGTAGTTGGTGCAGATTGTGGGGTCTCCTTTTTTATGGATTGGGCATAGCACACTTAAATTCGAATCGTTGGGCATGCTTTCGTCCGACCATATTTTGCAAAGAAGCTGATGCATGCTCCTTATCAGTTCTTCGCCGCCGTGTTTGAAAAGCTCGGCCGGCAATCCATCGGCCCCCGCCGCTTTGTTGTTCTTCAGGCAGGTAATAGCTATTCGAACATCTTCATGGTCGGGCAGTGGAACGTCTGCTTCATCATCATCGATTGGGGAATCGAGCTCGCGTTGTCCTGGCGTTGTACGTTCACTGCCATTCAGCAGGCTGGAGAAGTGTTCCCTCCATAATTTAAGTATGCTCTGGGCATCGGTTACAAGATCACCTCAGGGAGTTTTACCAGAGTATGCTCCGGTCTTGAAACCTTCTGTAAGCCGCCTCATTTTTTCGTCGAATTTTCGAGCATTACCCCTGTCAGCCAGCTTATCAAGCTCATCATACTCACGCATTTGGGCCTCTTTCTTTTTCTGTCTGCAAATGCGCCTCGCTTCCCTTTTCAACTCTCGGTATCTATCCCATCCCGCACGTGTTGTGGTCGATCGTAACGTTGCGAGGCAGGCAGTCTGTTTTCTCTGCGCAAAAACTCACAGTTTTTTAGGAAATTTACTGCTCTATAAAAATGGTCTCCTATGATTTTTCGACTAAATTAAGCGTTTACGAGAAATTCATCGTCAAACATCAATGCATATTAGGGTGGATCAAAAAAAAAAAATTTTTTTCGTTTGGTACTCTGAAAAATAGGTTCCTAGACACCTCTAAGAAAGCCTCTCCAAAAATCTATTCATAATAATTTTTTTTCATTGAGCTATAAAATTCATAAGAAATAAAAAATTTTCCCAAAAATAATCAAACTTTAACTGTTAATATCTTTTAAACGTTTGGGTTTACGGAAAAATCTTTGTAGACCTTTTTTGTAGAGCATTAAATTTCCTACAAAATCTAAGGAACAATATATTTTTTTAAGTAGTTGGAAGCGAGATATAAATTTTTCTATCTGATAATAAGAAAAAATGGAAAACTGTGTGTAGGAGGACCTGTCTAGGAACATATTTTTCCGAGTACCAAACGAAAAAAAAATTTTTTTTTTTTTGAATCACTCTAATATATACACATGTATATAAAATTTCAATACATTTAATAGGAAAGGGTTTAATAATAGTCTATTATTATTTTCTGTTTAGACCAGGCCTGTCCAACATACGGCCCCCGGGCCACCATCCGGCCCGCATAGGCCCTTCATCCGGCCCGCCATCTCTTATAGTTTTTGCGCATCCCAGTTGTATAGGCCTGAAACACGTGATGGATAAAGTAGTGCAGACAGTTAATTTTATACGCGCAAGAGGGCTTAACCACAGACAGTTCCAGGCTTTTCTGGCTGATGTCGGTTCAGATCACGAAGACATTGTATACTTCAGTCGCGTTCGCTGGCTCAGCAGAGCAGCCACACTAAAACGATTATATTCCCTGCTGGACGACTTAAAGATTTTTCTTGGCAGCAAAGACCAAGAAATTACTTTCCTTACTGATGAGGAGTGGTTGGCTGATCTGGCTTTCCTGGTTGATATAACTAAATATCTTTCTGATCTTAACTTAAAACTACAAGGGAAAGACTAACTATGCACACAGTTATACGAACACGTTCTAGCTTTCACAAAAAACCTTTTATTGTTGGAAAAGCAGCTGGAACAAAAGCAGTTGATTCATTGGGAGACCTTATCTACAAAAAAGCAAGATATTATTTCAAAATCCATTTGATGTTGAAATTGAAGGCGCTGCGCAGAGTTTACAGCTGGAGTTAATAGAATTGCAAAGCAGCTCTCATCTAAAAACAGCATATAATAATTGTCTTCCAAACTTAATTGAATTTTACAAAAAGTATATTACAACCAGTCAATACCCAAACCTTACTAACCTGGCTATTCAACATATTTCTTTATTTGGTAGTACATATGTTTGCGAGCAGCTGTTTTCTCGCATGAAATTTAACAAATCAAAAACCAGATCATCTTTATTAGATAGCCATCTTAAAGGCATTTTGCGCATAGCCACTTCTAAAACTCCAGCTCACATAGATGTGCTGTGCAAACAGAAAAAATTTCAGACATCTCATTAATTAGATTTTAAGAATAAGAATATCTTTATATGCTAAGGCCATAGTTACATTAATAATGATATATTAAGATTTATGTGATGTTGCTTATTATAAAAAAATAAATATACCAAAACTGAAGGTCATTTTATTTTTTTTTTGGCCCGCTACGGTTATGAAAATGCTAAACCTGGCCCTTCACAAAATTATGTTGGACGGGCCTGGTTTAGACAATTACTGTTCCAGTTTATAAGAACACCAGTTTTATTAGGGCAATTCAGAATCTTGTGCAACGTCTTTTTTGTAGTTTCTGTGCAACCCATGCGAAGACCATTAATTCACCACTGATCGGTGAAGAAAAACATTGTTTGTAAATAAAATTTTCGCACAAAGTGGAAAATTAGCAGAAAAAAGGTTTTAGAGGAAAATTAACTGGCGCTTTATTTGATGAAGCTGCTGAAGAAATTATGGACATTGAAGGTAAGAAATATTTTTAAGTGGCAAATAGCACAAATTTCAAATTTCTTGATTTTTAATTTACAAAAATTTCTCCATTTCTTCTCTTTGTTTACAATGTTTTTAGATAGATAGTATCTTAATAGATTTTTCACATGTTTATAGAGTAATCAAACTTTTTAAATATTTAAATGATATTTTTTGTTTCTTCTGATGGCATTTGTAATAAATAGATGGTTTGAATAATTTCTTTTTCTTGAATCGAGTTCTACAGTATAGTAAATTGTTATAATTGGTTTACATTTTTTATAAGAAGTGATGGATTCCATCAAGTTTACCAAAAACAGTATTGAACTAAGTATGTAAAACTGGAAATTTGATATACCTAGTTATGCCTATACCTATCAGTGGGGATCCACACTTGATACTAAAATATCAACAAGAATGATGGAATCAGTGTATGCCTGTGAACCATTGATTTTATCAAATTGAGAAACAAAAATAATGATTATCATACAAAATATGAAGTTTTAAGTTTTTTTGTACAATAAAAATCAAATTAAAAAAAATCTTAATTTACCAACCCAAAAATCAAGAAATACAAAGGATAAATACATAAAAAGGATAATCTATATACATATATTACAAGCATATACATATATATTAGGGTGTTTTTTTGAACTATTATTTTTTTAAATTTTATTTTCTATAAAAAGGTCCGATTTCAAAATCGCTATCTTAATACTTCTCGAGATATTCGGCTTTTTAAGTAAGGCTTTATAGAATTTTTATAGATGGTATGTATTAAAAAAATCTATGAAAATTGACCTTAACCTTTTTTATAGCAAATAAAATTTCCTGCAAATTTGTCATGCAAATTTTTTCTATAGCTCTTGTCATTTACGAGGTATATACAAAAAAAAAATGCGAAATTCTTGGAAAAATCGGGTTTAGAGCCCCGTACTACCTCGCCGGTGTGAGTTACGATTTTGTTGCACTGGGCACTTTTGTAAAGTGAACGATTCTGAGACATATGCGTCTAAGATCAAAGCGATGCCATAAAATACCTCTAAGCTGGAAATGGAAAACTTTTACATGCTTTGGTCCAGTTCTTAATGTTAATATTAAATGTTAAAATTTTAAGGGAATTTTTTTAGGCAATTTCCAAGGAAATTTAGTGACGAGATTGAAAAAAAATAATAGCCAACGATTTGTGGGGAGGCAAAAAAATCGCCCATTGCTCTATGAAAATCATATTCTAGGGATCAAAATAAGAAACTTTGCCGAAGGAACCATACCTCTGAAACGAATTCTGATGTCCCCCAATTTGGGTCGAACTTTTGGGTAGGGGCAAATTTTGAAATAGAATTGAAATTACCATTTCATTCTTATTACCTCTGAAAGTGAGGAGAACTAAAGCAATAACCACTATGGTATTTCAAAAAAATAATAAGTGAAGTGACCATTCCAAATCAAAAAGTTTACAATGAATCCACCATCCTCTACACCGCAAGATGAAGCAACTACATCAACAACTATCGAAAACCCAATGAGTCATATACCCAAGCATGATGTTACTGTTTTTGGTGTGTCTACTGATTTGACTGATCTTAATTTACCAACCCATCTGGATATCTTGAGATATTATTTTTACTTAAGCGAACGTGCTAAAACAGAACAAAAAAGTTTTCCCATAAATCATTCACTATTCAAGTACAAGATAAGTTGATTGGAATTTGGGAAAAACTTGGTATGGAAATAATGCTGAAAAAAGTGTATGTAATAAATTGAATAAATTGCTTGACAAGTATCAAGAGCAAATCAAGAGAAGAAACAACACCCAACAATTTACAGAGTATGTAAAATCTCTGGAAACAATTTTTTACATTGGAACATGTAAATGCGATTTGAAGGCAGCTCCATGTGCATGCGGCTGGGTTCCCGAACGCCTCAAAGAGTTCATGCACGATCAACATAATCAGAGAAGACTAACAATGAATGCATTTATGATGGAAACTGAAGAGCAAGGAGCAACGTCTATGTCATCAATGCCAACATACCAAGATCCCGATGATTCAACATACGCACCGCCACCGGTTCAAGAAGATATGGATAGAAGCACAAGTTCACAATACACAGAGAGATACGATTGTTTTAACTTTGCCTTGGTATGTGACAGATTTGGTGTGCCTGACAGAGTAGCATCAGCATTGGGAACCGCTCTTTTGCAAGATTTTAAAATTAAAGATAAGCATGGGAAACCTCTCATCATGGATAAATCGAAAGTTCGCAGAGAAAAAGAGAAATGCAGACAAGAAGTGCTTCGCAAACGGTTAGATGATACCAATTTGTTAGCGTTTTCATTCGATGGCAGAAAAGATGATACTTTAACGATAGATAAAATTGATGAGAAGTATCATACTAGGATGGTAAAAGAACCTCATCTTGTTATTTTGAGAGAACCCAATTCTGAATTGATTGGTTACGTAAGACTGGAACATGAAACCGCTGAATACAAAACAACCAAATTAAATGGTTTTTTCAACGATAAAAATATATCACTGGATACATTAATTGGAATATGCACTGACGGTGAGCCAACAAACACTGGCCCACACGGTGGAATTATACGACGATTCGAATTGCTGTTAAAAAGACCATTGCATTGGTTTGTTTGCCTTCTACACTTCAACGAACTTCCGTTTCGGCATTTGTTTGAAGCTTTGGATAAATCAACCAGCACTGGACCAAGATCGGCAACCGGAAAACTGAGCCGTCAAATCGAAACTTGTGAAACTCTTCCGGTAAGTTATTGCTATCACTCATTTATTATAATTGTCAACCATTTTTAATTATTTTATTATTATATATTTTTAGGTGGTGGACGGCTTCCAGAAAATTGAGTTGCAAAATATGCCCCCTGCTCCAGAAAAAAAAGAATTTTCCACCGATTCGAAGTACTTATACGACATGGCCCATGCAATTTCTAGCGGCGTGGTTCCGGTGGATCTGGCTAACATCAAACCAGGGAAAATTGTACATTCTCGGTGGCTCACCAAGGCCGCTAGATTATTGCGATTATATGTGACAACGGAAAATCCAGATGCAAATTTAAGAATTCTGGTTGAATTTATAATTAAATGTTATGTGCCAATGTACTTCAATATCAAGTATTACAGCTCTGTCGTGTACGGCAGTGCATTATTTTTCAAGTTCATTGGTTGGTCACGATTTCTAGAACCTCGTTTACGCAAAATTGTCAATCAAGTAATTAAAGATAATTCATATTATGCGCATTCGGAAAATATCTTGTTATCAATGTTGTTTGATGATAGGAAAGAAAAGCGCGACTGTGCCATCAAGAAAATTCTACGCTATCGAACCGATGTTGACGAGCCAATGGAACTTAGAGTTTATAAAAAACCAGATATAAACTTTAATTGCACAAGTTATACGGAAATGATCAATTTGAATGATATAAATATCGTATTTGAACCACCATTCACGCGAAGCATTCCGTACGATACATTGAAAGAATATTTAAATCAAGATGATCCACCGTTTAATGATCCAAAAATTCCATCACACATACAAGGAACGGAACGACATGTTCAATTGCTAGCTAGCGTTTCCAAACGGGTTATACCGGAAAATGTAGAGGCTGTTATTGCGACGACATTAGAGAGCCCTGCGAAATTGCCCAGACTTGAAAGCAGAGATAAAAAGACTCCTCTCTCAAACAATAATTTTTTTAGTTGATTTCAGGAGGTTTTCGTTTATAACTCATCTTACCAAAAAAAATTAGGGATTTGTTTTTCATTTAAAACAATGAAAATTAAATAAATTAAATAAATGAAATGTATTTGATCGTTTTGTAATTTTGCACATAGTTTTAAATGGAAAATTTCATTTAATGATTGAGAAAAATAGATATTATTTAGTTGTTATAATATTCTTTAAAAAATGTAAATAATAAATAAATAACCACTATTTAGTAATTTTTATTCGTATTACGGACTAAATGTTGGGTATTGGGTTGATAAATGCCCAAAAATTGTAATTTGTTCAACCTGGCCATAATGGAAAATGTTATAAAAAACGCTAATTTTGAGGCGCTCTCACACTGGAATAAGTTTAACATCCCTTTATTCCTGCTTGAAAGTAAAAAAGACTTCAAATAATAATTTTTTTAGTTTCTTTTCTATAACTCACTTAAATTAATTTTTTCATTTTACATATGTTCTGACTAAATAAATTGCTTAAGAGAAAAAATAGATATTATTATAAATAAATAAATAAAAATAAAGAAAAAACATAGCCATTTAGCTGATTTTTTCATGTAAAGGCCAAAAATTGTGATTTTTTTTAATGATTGTATAGGGAACCCCCCAGGGGAGTTCCAGGTGGTGTGCCACTGGCATGGGTGGATCGGCCGTCCAAAGTTAGTGGGGGTCGGTCATACATTTGGACTCGATTGGAGCACTCTAAATGGGTCAAAGTGGGATTTTTCAAAATTTGCCCCTACCCAAAAGTTCGACCCAAATTGGGGGACATCAAAATTCGTTTTAGAGGTATGGTTCCTTCGGCAAAGTTTCTTATTTTGATCCCTAGAATATGATTTTCATAGAGCAATGGGCGATTTTTAAATCGTCAAATATACGGCCTGGGACATTCGTATGCAGCATCCAGTTGAAGCGTATTTGTGACAACATGATTGCGGCGTCTTAATAAAACGTAGAAGATTTTATGACACCGGACATAGCTCCCATTTTCTTACTTTTTTTTAGATGGACTTCAGACACGCCCGCTACAATGTGTAAAAGCGCTTGAGGGAATGAACAGCGTACATATGTACGTACAAATGTAGGTAAGTAAACTGTAATACATTGTGGATATAAGAATAATAATCAGATCGATGTCTACGTACATCGTGAGTTCGCACCCTGATTAACTCGGTTAGACATGTGTACAATCGTACAAGCTTACAAACCGATGCAAACACATACATTTATACATACATATATATACATATGTACATATTCCGTATGTTTGTTGTTTTAGGGCGATTGGTAAATAAAAAGAGAAATGGGAAAAACTGGAATGACAAAAAGTAGCTTATTAACGACCTGTTATGCAGTGGTGACGATGTTATGCCACTCTACTGGCACATCACCAATTTGTTCGCTCACGTTCCGTAAACGTTTGAGTGTTTTATGATTTTTTATGTAAAACTTTAAATGCTCTGTGTCAACCCAGGTTAGAAGGGTACCGCCAGGATATCTTTAATTTAATCGATCTCTTTTGTCCCCGTGTCCAATAATAAAGTTGTACGTGATACATACAAAGTATGTATGTACATATGTATGTATTTGCTTCATGCACGAGGTGTGTTGTCGCCTTCAAAATAGTCTTCATCCGATATTATTAGTTGAAAATGTGGCGAAATGATCACGAATAACCAATGCAGTATGAGATGGTGCATTATCGCACTTCTTTGTTTCACGCGCGTATCTCAAACACTAATGAATATTTTGACGTGAAGTTTAGCATCGATGTCCCTAACAGTACTACCAACTTAAAGAAATAAATATATTGATTCAAAAAGCACGCGAAGTATCGGGTGATTTTTTAAGAGCTTGATAACTTTTTAAAAAAAAACGCATAAAATTTGCAAAATCTCATCGGTTCTTTATTTGAAACGTTAGATTGGTTCATGACATTTACTTTTTGAAGATAATTTCATTTAAATGTTGACCGCGGCTGCGTCTTAGGTGGTCCATTCGGAAAGTCCAATTTTGGGCAACTTTTTCGAGCATTTCGGCCGGAATAGCCCGAATTTCTTCGGAAATGTTGTCTTCCAAAGCTGGAATAGTTGCTGGCTTATTTCTGTAGACTTTAGACTTGACGTAGCCCCACAAAAAATAGTCTAAAGGCGTTAAATCGCATGATCTTGGTGGCCAACTGCCCATGCATCCCGAAAAATGCACTGTTTGGTGTGGTTTGTACGCTGGTGGAATCATTGGACCGTATTTTTTCAAAGATGCTGTTGGACGCAATGTTACGGTGAATGGCGATCGCTATCGTTCGATGCTAACAAACTTTTTGTTGCCAAAAATGGAAGAACTGAACTTGGTTGACATGTGGTTTCAACAAGATGGCGCTACATGCCACACAGCTCGCGATTCTATGGCCATTTTGAGGGAAAACTTCGGAGAACAATTCATCTCAAGAAATGGACCCGTAAGTTGGCCACCAAGATCATGCGATTTAACGCCTTTAGACTATTTTTTGTGGGGCTACGTCAAGTCTAAAGTCTACAGAAATAAGCCAGCAACTATTCCAGCTTTGGAAGACAACATTTCCGAAGAAATTCGGGCTATTCCGGCCGAAATGCTCGAAAAAGTTGCCCAAAATTGGACTTTCCGAATGGACCACCTAAGACGCAGCCGCGGTCAACATTTAAATGAAATTATCTTCAAAAAGTAAATGTCATGAACCAATCTAACGTTTCAAATAAAGAACCGATGAGATTTTGCAAATTTTATGCGTTTTTTTTTTTTTAAAAATTATCAAGCTCTTAAAAAATCACCCGATATAAATTAAAAATTTCAATTTGATCACTGTAGTATGTATGTATAATTTTGTTGTCCCTAAAAACAGACTTATAACAATTTGTAAAAGTTTTGCATTTGCCTCCCCAATTGATGACGATTGAGCAGACGTTCCATTGGAATTTAAGTGTGCTCTACCCAATCCACAAAAAGGGAGACCACACAATCTGCGCCAACTATCGTGAGATATGTAAGTCTCCTAAACATCGCGTATAAGATTATATCGAGTGTATTGTGTGAAAGATTAAAGTCCACCGTCAATAAACTGATTGGACCTTATCAGTGAGGCTTAGGCCTATCAAATCAACTACTGACCAGATATTCACCATGTGCCAAATTAGAGAAAAGCCCCGTGAAAGGAGAATCAACACACACCATCTCTTCGTCGATTTCAAAGCTGTTTTCGACAGCGCGAAAAGGAGCTGCCTTTATGCAGCGATGTCTGAATTTGGAATCTCCGTAAAACTAATACGGCTGTGGAAACTGGCGTTGAACAACACCAAAAGCTCAGTCAGAATCAAAAAGGACATCGCCGAGCCGTTCGATGGCGACACTGGCTAGGACATGTTGTCCGAATAGACGAAAACACTCCAGCTCTGAAAATATACGACGCAGTACGCGCTGGGGGAAGCAGAGGAAGAGGAAGGCCTCCAATCCTTTGAAATGACCAGGTGGAGAAGGATCTGGCTTCCCTTGGAATTTCCATTTGCCGCCACGTAGCGAAAAGAAGAAACGACTGGCGCGTTGTTGTTAACTCGGCTATAATCGCGTAAGCGGTGTCTACATCAGAAAAGAAGAAGTAGTATGTATAGTTGACTTTTGACCGCAAATATCGATTAGTGTGTAAGACATATGTATAATTGAAATGCGGAGAACATATTTTTTCCTGTTAGTAGTGTGACTGTGTGCCAAAAATGGGTAGAATCGGATCAATACATGTTTTAGCTGCCATATACCAAAAAGAGGATTATCAAACTTCAGGGTGACTTCATACCGCAGCCAATTTGGGAGTTATCTCAATGAAAATTAGAGAATGTCTTTTACTCATAACAGTGTATATTTCTACCTAAAATTTATAAAATTGAGCAAAAACTGGACCTCACCCCCACATAGCTATTATCAGGATTTTCGAACATACGGCTGACTTTATTCCATTAGATTGATGATTGCATAAAGGTACTTTATGAAACCCAGGGAACATTTTTTAGCATCTAGTATGTTAATAGTATGTGGTATTAGCAAAAATATATAAAATTGGGTTGATGCTAAAGTCGATACTTAATATAAAGTTTTGACAGCACCTGAAAGAATTTCGCAGTCTTTGAACTTTGCTAGTTGCAAAGTATAAAATGCTCATCTAAATCCGAACTTATTCCTACATTACCTTTTTATAGCTTATAGCTACCTTTAAGGTAATTGAAAATACTAGTAATACCGATACTTTATTGAAATTGTTTACTAGATACTTATGGACAAGTGTCGAGACTTGTTTGAAAAGTTGTAGTTACTATATGTACAACATATGTATATGCGTCTTTGTCTGAAATATCGCTTACTTTTATTTATTTTTCCTTGCTGCTCCTATAGTTATTAACACTACTTACTAAGTGAATCTAAAAAACAGTTAATGGTTCAAAGGAACGCAACGATATACCCTTATGGTACGTTGGGAAACAACAATGGTTTCAAGTAAATTTATTGGTACTCAGGTAATTTTTGGTGGCCCAAAAGTGTGGCACAATTCCGATTTTTTTGGCGCCGCGATTTGAAGGTACCGTTGGAAAGAGGACGTCCTCCTGATTAAAAAATATTCAGGGTTATAGGTACGGCAAACGCTTAGTTTACGAGATATTCGACCTTAAAGTTCAAAAATTCGCAAAATTCGAACATTTCAAGAAGCTATTTCACCACCTTAAGCCCACTTTATTCACATTTTTCTCTTCAAATTAATTAAATTACAATATAATCTTTTAAATAAATCCGCATTTTCACTTTTTGCAGGTTTTTTATTTAAAAAATCTTTATTTTAAAAATTACATTTTACACTCGTTTGAACCTCATTTGTTTACCAAAAATTACGAAGAAATGGAGCGCTGCCATGTGATGACAAGACAATTCGCTGAAATTCCTCTTTTTCGCAAAAATTCCTCTATTCATGCATATGGATATTTTCTTTTTTAAATTTATTAAGCAAATAAGTAATATTATATACATGAATTAGTAATATTATAACAATATTATATATACATATGTATAAGTAATATTATATAATAATGTTACGTAATAAAGTGTAAGGTTACAGTACAGTACGAAAACTCAAATTTTGTTTCAATATGTATGAGTGCATGATATCCGTAAAATATAAGCACTTTATATCCAAAACTCATATTTTAAATATAATAATATATATGTACATATATCGTCACCTAAAATACAAACCAATGTATCATAAAAAATAAATTGAAATCGCTGATAGATATAATAACCAAAATGTACAAATTTTATAACGAAAACTTAAATTTTGTTTGAATATTGGATATAAAGTGGTTATATTTTTTGGTTATCATGCACTAATATTGAAACAAAATTTGAGTTTTGGATATAAAGTGGTTATATTTTACGGTTATCATGCACTCATATTGAAACAAAATTTGAGTTTTGGATATAAAGTAGTTATATTTTTTGGTTATTATGCACTCAAACTCATATTTTAAATATAATATATATGTACATATATGTATATATATCGTCACCTAATGTACAAACCAATGTATAATAAAAAATAAATGGAAATCGCTGACAGAAATAATAATCAAAATTTATCAATTTTATAACGAAAACTTAAATTTTGTTTGAATATGAGTGCATAATAACCAAAGAATATAACCACTTTCACCACTTTATAACAAAAAGTCAATATATTTTTTTATTTTTAACGCAGAAAGGAGTACTACGCGAAAGTACTTCAGTCACCCCGGGTATTCGCTCGGCCAGAGTTATTTTTTTAGAGCACGGCCGAAGGCCGCCAACGCAGAAAGGAGTACTACGCGAAAGCACTTCAGTCACCCCGGGTATTCGCTCGACCAGGGTTATTTTTTTAAAGCGCCAACGCACAAAGGAGTACTTCGCGAAAGTACTTCAGTCACATAAATTACGTATTACACATATACATATGTAGAAAGTACTTTTTTTTATAGTTAATATAGAAAAAAAAATCACGCGATAAAACAAACATAGAAAAATTGTTAAATATCCTATATATTTACTGTTTAAGATGTGGCAAGGCTCGTTTTCCTCATAATTGTAAACAATCCAACCTTTTCAACGAAGAGTGCTAAGTGATTTTTAAATTAATAAATTTAGGAAAAATATAGCAAACTAAAAGTGAAATGTAAGCTTATTTCATAGCTTAGAGTGTGTGTTTAAATACACAAAGTAAAAAATGTGAAAAAATTTTTTGAAACATAGAGAAATAACATGTTTTCTTAGTGCAAATTTTTGAACTTTTAATCGTGAATATTTTAAAAGATATTAGTAATTTTTACATTATTTTTGGATATTCCTCCTCTGGAGAAGCTCCCCTATCCGTACATACCCCATTTATAAGGAAATTCGGTTTTTTTACCCCTCCGCCAAAGTAATCGGAATCGTGCCAAAAGTGTACAGACAAATCTTCGAAAGACTAAAATTAACTCAGGAAGAATATCACGCAAAAAAGATTTGAGTCATGTAATATCATTAAGCTAATTAACAAATATTTTCTAAGGGTAGGTCAAATGAAACATAAGAAATATATAAAATTTACACATACTATGTATCAATAGTTCCTGATGGATTGCACGATTACAGGAAACGAATAAATATTCTTAATCTGCCACTCCACAAATAAGTGTATGGGGAATAAATATAAAGTAAATACATATGTAAGCTTACACATAGCCTTTATTTATAGTAAGAGAATCCGTTGAAAATTTTATTCACACAACAGCCCTTTGTAAATTACAATGATTAGTAATATTGAAAATTTCACTACAATGAATATAGGGAATGATTTCGCTTAAGTTTTAGACAATTCGAGTACTTTATACATATGTATAGCGTATTCTGACACATTAAAAATCATATTTAGTTTTAGGGTTTCATACTCAACATGAGCTCGCTGAGTACCACGATAGATATAGGGTTTTATAAACAAAAAAATTATGTTAAGAAAATTAAAAATTTGTTTGATTTGTTTATTGAGTATCTGTTATAAAAACATATTATAAATTTACAATTCTCATAAAAATGTTTCTAGAATTCTATGTGAGACAGCAAAGCCATAAAATTTCTTGTATACGAACACATAAGTTGTATATTTGTTTATACGTATTATACTATTTCACCCTCTTAAAATTCCAGCAGTATGCGTGAGTATTTAATTTTTGTTCCACACGAACCTGGCCTTCCTTCCTTGTTTCCTATATTAATTTTGATTACACCACAGATTTTTCGTAACTCTTAAAGTTTTGAATCTAAACTTTTAATGTGCAGGTCATCCAACAACGTCCATTATATTAATCGTAACTTGCTTCATTAGGAGAAAGAGCTCAAATCTTGTGCACAAACTATACATACTTACATATGTTGTTATAACTACTGTAGTATACTGATATAGCCGTATACCAAACGTATCATCAAAAAATTCGAAATTGAGTGTCTTATTGATTACGCTTCACTACTTCAAATTACATACATATGTATATAATATTACATAAGTTCAACATTTTTAGGTTCTGCACTCAGATATAATTCAGTTTTAACCAATATTAAAATTTTTTTCACTCATGTTCCATCTTATTTCGTGTTTCATTCATGCCATTGTAAATTTCCGAAAATGTTGTTACGTTATTTTGCATTTCAGGTGACGATATGTAACTATGAGCATTCCGACATGGTTATATACTATATAAATATGATATAAGCATGCGGTGGTGTGCCGAGTACATTATGTATCGAAACACAATAGGGGTATTCTCTTGCTCTTGAAAAACCTTTGCACGGTGCACGAATTGCAGATATTTACTTTTGGTGCACCGGCGCAATAATATTTGTGTTTTGGGTGACTTTAATCTAAGCAATATCGTCTGGTCTGGTTGTTCCTATAGTCCTGCTCTTATTCCTTCAAATTTTTCGTCTTCTCAGGAGTTATTTCTCATTGATAGCTTGCTTGGTCTCAATCTGATTCAAATCAACTCATATTCAAATAGTCTCGATCGATTTCTTGACCTAGTCTTTCTTAGTGATAATTTAAAATTTAGGATTCTTGATGGATTCTCTCCAATTACTCCAGCCACCATCCATCATTCACCGCTAGCGTTTGAGGTGGATACGCTCAACAATCAGCTCTTTGAAATAAAATGGGATGATTTACTATCGGGACTTGATACAGCTAATAGTTTCTCCATTTTTAAGAAATCAATCCAGGAATTCTGTCATTATAATATCCCGCTCAAACATATACAACCATATAAGTTGCCTTGGTACACTAAGGACCTTAAACGTCTAAAAAATCTTAGAAATAAATATTTTAGAAAATTCTCTTCAACTAAATCTCATGTTTCCTTTGTTCAATATCAGCACTACACAAAACTGTTTAATGAATTGGATAAGTTCCTCTATAAAAGGTTTATTAATAATACGGAGTCTACAATTAAGTCAAACCCTAAGTTCTTTTGGAACTTTGTAAAATCTAAAAGAGCGTGTTCGGCCATTCCCTCTGCTTTACGCTGGGGTGATAAGTCGGTATGCACTCCGGTCGAAATCTCCAATTTGTTCGCTGAATTTTTCAAATCGAACTATGTTCAAGATGATCCTGGTACTAGTTCCACTTTTTCAGCTGATAACTTCCCATCCATAAATTTTGGCTCACTGTGTCTTTCACAGGACGATATTGCTAAGGCTATTTGTGACATTAAGTCCTCGTCCAAATTAGATTTGGACGGGCTTCCGCCCGTATTTATAAAAAATTGCACTGCCTTATTATATCCTCTCATGCTTATCTTCAATAAGTCTCTCGCCACCGGGGATTTCATTTCTGACTGGAAATTGACATGCATTACCCCTATTCATAAAGGTGGTAGAAAGGATGATGTCTGCAATTACAGGCCTATTTCTAAACTCTCTACTATTTCGAAAATTTTTGAGTGTTCTGTTAAAAATAAATTATATTTTGCAGTAAAATCAATAATTAATGTCAATCAGCATGGGTTTGTCCCTGGGCGCTCCACTGTGTCAAACTTAGCAGTTTTTAGTGATTATTGTATGTCTGCATTCTCCGCTGGATTTCAAGTAGATTGTGTCTACACAGATTTCTCTAAAGCCTTTGATAAGGTATCACATAATATTCTAATTAAAAAATTATCATCACTAGGATTTCACTCGGCCTTCTTGATGTGGATTAAATCATATTTGCAAAACAGACGATGCGTAGTCACTGTTGATGGAGTGTCATCTGATTCATTCACTGCGTCTTCGGGAGTCCCACAAGGAAGCGTCTTGGGTCCACTTCTCTTTGTGCTGTTTATCAATGACATCTCCTGTTGCTTCTCTTTCGCCAACTTTCTGTTATATGCAGATGACTTAAAAATTTTTGCATTAATCAATAACACACAAGATGTACTCAAACTTCAATGTGATATTGATACTTTTCATAATTGGTGCCTGAAATCGAAACTTTTTCTGAATGTAGATAAATGCTCACAGATCTCCTATGGTAGGGGACGCAACATATTATCTTCTAGCTACAGTATTTCTAATTGCGTCCTAAAATGCGTTACTGAAATCAAAGATCTTGGGGTAATCTTTGACAACAGATTTTCTTTCAGTAATCACATCAACTATATCACTTCAAAATCTTTTTCTGTACTTGGCTTTGTCCGTCGAAATTCTACAAATTTTTCCGACCCTTACACATTAAAATTACTGTACACATGTTTTGTGCGTTCCATCTTGGAGTATGCAGTGTTTATTTGGAGACCATATTGCATATCGTCAATTAACAGGATCGAGCGTGTTCAAAAGATCTTTCTTAAATATGCTCTCCGCTCCTTAAAGTTTGTTGACCCAATACCATCGTATACATCGCGTTTATTGCTTTTACATCTTAAATCGCTGGAAAATCGAAGGTCCGTTCTCTCACTTTCATTTGTCTACAATGTAATTAACGGGGAAATTGACTGTCCCTACTTATTAGGGAAACTCAACTTCAATACTCCCCAGCGTTGTCTCAGATCCATTTCGCCATTTTATTACAAAAAGGAAAGTACTAATTTTGCTGAATATGCTCCCCTCAAGAGGGCTATGCGGGAGTTTAACTCGATCTCCGAGAAAGTTCTACTTGACTTTTCTCACTCTAGGGTATCCTTCATTAATACCCTCAATTCTGTTTTTTAGTTTAAGTTATCTACTCTTTTTATTGTAATTTTATTATTTTAGAATTCTAATATGCATCCTAGTTTTTCATTAGTCTGTAAGAATCATTGTTCATAGACTTTACTAAATAAATAAATAAATTGACCAAATCAGCTGTTCATAAGTATATCACTAGATTCTGCAATGCGTCCTCTCGTGCCCTTGTATATATTTCGGGATAGGATTTTTGCAATCTGCAATCTTGCAAGAGCAAGAGAATCCCTCTAATATGACTTTATAAAAGTTTTAATTGTTGTAAGTGTGTCCACAATAAAAACCGAAAATACACATTTGTTAACACTTGTAATTGTTTACAAGCCTACATATACAATTAGTAAATATATACTTATATGGCAAATAAGGACGACCTCAGATCGAAGTAATTGAACATTTTATACTCTCATCAAAGCCGGAGAAATTCCTTCAGATATTTCTATCTAACTCACTTATATTTTAGGTCATATACTAAATTAATTGTTATTTCATATTTGAATTCCCTCAGCGAAAATTATATTAAAATCATTCTTAAATAAGACATATCTGACATAAACTCAATCGAAGAGGCTAAGTTTAATATATTGAGATGAGGTGCAAAACGTCAACCAGAGGATCGCAATTCATTATATTGACGATATAAGGTTCTATTTCTATTCATATTAAGCGCTAAGCCACATAATTTTTAAGAAAGCTGGTCTGGACGTCTGGGCTGGTTGTACATATAGTACTTTTGAAACATTTCATCATACAGACATATTACCTATCATCAGGAAAGTATTCTGTCCAAATTTGTTTTATATACCTTACAGATGATGTTGTTTGATGACAAGAGATATTTCGTCTTGCCCTCGTTCACCACCAGACTCATTTGCTGTCAATATCATCAGCGTACACCAACATCTGCACACTCTTATAGAAGATTGTACCATATCGGTTTAGTTCTGCAGCTCGAATATACGGTCACATTGATAAGGTCAAATCAGTTTGTTGACGGCGGGCTTTAATTTTCCACACAATAACCTCGACAGAACATTATACATTATCCCACGGTAGTTGGCGCAGATTGTGGGGTCTCCTTTTCTGTTGATTGGGCAGAGCACACTTAATTTCCAATCGTTGGGCATGATTTCATCCGACCATATTTTACAAAGAAGCTTCGACGCCGTGTTTGAATAGCTCGGCCGGCAACGTCTGCTCAATCGTCATCGATTGGGGAATCGGGTTCGCTTTCTCCTGGCGTTATGCATTTACTGCCATTCAGCAGGCTGGGGAAGTGTTCCCTCCATTATTTTCGTATGCTCTGGGCATCGGTCACCTCCTTGGCTTCTACACGAGTATGCTTCGGTCTTGGAACCTTCTGTTAGCTGCCGCGTTTTCGTAGAAATTCGAGCATTACCCCTGTCGGCCAGCTTGTTAAGCTCTTCATACTCACGCATTTCGGCCTGTTTCTTTTTTTGTCTGCAAATGCGTTTTGTTTCCCTCTTCAATTCTCGGTATCTATTCCATACCGCACGTGTTGTGGTCGATCGTAACGTTGCCAGGCAGGCAGTCTGTTTTCTATCCGTTGCGACACGGCACTTCTTGTCGTACAGGCGGTTATTTTGAACTTTCCGAAAACCAATGGTTTCGGGTGCGCACTGTACGTAAGGAGTTTGAAACGCCGTCTCATAGTTCCCTTATACCGAGTTGTTGACGAGTGCTCTCAGAGAGCAAAAGTGCGAACCGAGTAGAAAATCGTTCAGTTGCATGTTGTGATTGCAGTTTCTCGACGTCGAACCTTCCCAAGATAGCGGTTCGAGTCGATGTTAGGATCTCGGAGCGTACGCACGTCTAGAGCACTGGAAACGTGTCTTCCGTCTATTACAACATGATCGATCTGGTTGGTGGATTTTCAATCCGGAGACAGCCAAAAAACTTGGTGTATTTTCTTGTGCTGAAATTTTGTACTACAGATAATCATATTTCGGACCCCGGCGAAGTCGATCAGGCTCAACCCATTTGGGGATGTTTCTCGTGGAGGCTGAATTTACCGACTGTTGCACCAAAGATACCTTCCTTGCCCACCCTGGCGCTAAAGTCACCAAGCACGATATTGATATCTTTCTCTTCCGTCGGGGCGAGTGCGCAAATCAGCGATATGTTGAAGAATTTCGCTTTGATGCGGATAGTAGCTGGACGTTCATCCACCGGAGTGAGTGATAGTATTCGGCGACGGAGTCTCACTCCCACCATGAATCCCACACCAAACTTGCGCTGCTTTATATGTTCACTGTAGTAAATGCCACAAGGACCTACTCGTCTCAGTCCTTGTCCCGTCCATCGCATTTCTTGGACGGCGGTGATGTCAGCCTTCACTTTAGCGTGGACATCAACCAGCTGGGCAGCGGCACCTTCCCAATTAAGGGACCGAACATTCCAAGTGCATGCCCTAAAATCGTAGTCCTTGTTTCATTGCTGTGGTCGTCATTAAAAGGGGGGGCTCTCATCCGAGGCAGTTGGTATCTTTTCATTGTGGGCGTTTTTTACGTGGCGGGTACCAAGCCCAGCGCAGAACCCTGTGTAGGGGATATTTCGCCTTCTCACTTTAGCTACCCAGAAGATACTTGGTCAAATACCGGAAGTCGTGAGCTGCTTGAGCCATATGTAAAATAATCGTTTCTGGTCACTCCCAAATGAATGGCGGTCAGAGAGCTTTACTTTGACTATCAAAAAGGTGTATTGAAGCAGGCGGAGACTATTTCGAATAATTCCTGGATTCTCTCAGGAAGGATGATGATGACATGCCCTCATGCAGCGGCGCTCAGCGAGCGACATTCACGGCCTCAGCATCCGCTGTCATCGCGAGCAAGTTCTAATCGGATAACCTGGGCATCCTGCTTATACAGAAGCCATGGGTCAATAAGGGAGAGATCAGAGTTAATAACAGGACCTGGCCGTTGTGCAGGCCAAGGATAACGATGGTGTGGACTCATACATATACTGCATTCCCTGATCCTGGGATGCGACGCGAACGCACACCACACCTTGTTGGTCAAGAGGACTCTCAGTACAAAGGTACGTAATATTTAAAAAAAGGCGAATTGTACTGGGAACTGGGCGAATTTAAGAAGCAATCTAATTGCCCACAACAAGGAGAATAGGTCTGCAAAGCATAAAAATTTTAGGAACTTCTGTGAAAAGCATCTCGCCTATATTGGGTAGTCGCAAGAAAACTGGATATTGCAGACTCAGTCAGGTGGGATACAGCTTCGTTATCTTGCACTTCTGCAACAGGGAGAGCAGGTTATCTGCTGTTCAGTTGATGATAGATAGCCCGGCGTTGGCGTACATCCCCGAACCATGGAGGACAGCGAAGATGATCTTTATACCGAAAGTGTACTCACTCGCTAAATCCTTTAAACCGATTAGTTTAACTTCCTTCTTACTAAAGTGTATGTCATGCTAACAGAGCAGGCAGATCGAACAATAGTGCTCTGCACCAGCTAACCTCCGAGATACAGAGTTCGCCGGAAAATGAGGAGATAATGTTATGTGCCTTCCTGTATATCGAAGGTGCCTTTGACAACACGTCTCACACGAGCGAAGAAAGGGCACGGGAGAAAAGGATTTGGCGGCACCAGTGCATAGATGGATAGAGGCCAACTGCGCACCAGAATAGCTGAAACCACAGTAGGAGATACCAGTCTTCGTCTGCCATTACAAAGAGTGTGATCCCCCCTGCTGTTGAGACTAGTCTTAGACGAATTACTTGTATTTCTAACTAACAATGAATTCCGCTGCCAAGGATATGCGGACGACATTGTTGTCATAACCAGAGGACACTCTCTGCGATATCGTACAAAAGGGACAAGGCGTAAGCAAGGAATGGTGCAGGGGTGTTGGACTAAACATCAGCCCCTTGAAAACGATTATTGTCCCATTTACGGGACGCAGGTATCTGCATAGTCTCAGGAACCTGACACTCGATAGCAGAGAGATAGAGATGACTAATAAGGTCAAATATCTTGGTCTCACGTTGAATTCCACTCTGCGGTGGAAGCAACGTGTTGATCTAGTCATGGTCAAAGCTGTGAAGGTACTGATGGTGTGCAATCGGCTTGCTGGTAAATCCTGGGGTTGCAAGACGGCTTTACAGCATGATGGTCAAGTCGACAAACACACTCAGCTCCAAATTACAGCAGAAGGGTTTGGCAGAGGTAAGATAATCTCTTCTCAACCTATGAATGAGGTAAGTTACATAATACCACTAGCTCTTCTCCTAAGGGATATCATTACCAAAAAGGTAAACTTCACTAGAAAGCTTAAGATTACCCCCAGCAGTAAGCCGAAGAAAACGATTCTACTCTCGACCTACTGCATAGAGACAGTACAATCAAATGGTACACGGACGCATACTGGTCGATTTCATTGGCCAAAAATAAAAGTTTGAAATTTACCACTCTTTGTATCAAAGCAATTTCCTAACCAATGACACTAACGGTAAATGCATTTTTCCTCTATCCCATTCGTGCGCGCTACCAAAACCAAGATTAGTGAGACAAATAAAATAGCTTAAAAATGATCTCTTATAATAAATTAAATTGCAATATAAAATCGTGTTTAATCGCCATAAATCGAAAGGTATATTGAGAAGAAAGCTATGTACTATTACTTTCTAAGTCTATGCTTTTGATTTCAGCTGCAACCTTTTGCATCTCTATTTGTTATTCATGTTATTCTACCAGGTGTGCAGTTTTTTGAGTGTTATTTTTCATAATTTTTTGTATTTACGTGTATGTACATACTTATATTCGTGCATATTTTATTGTCATCATGCTTTGGTTCTCATTTTATCATTTTCTCAGTTTTATCCAGGCACATCATATCGGTGTAAACCAGAGAGCTGGAACGAGTATGATAAAATCAGATCAAACAGTCGTGCCAAAAATACAATCAAATCAATTCAGTTCAGCATAGACAACATTGCTAATCAATTCGAGTAGCCGCCAGCGTTAACTGATCTGATGCAACACGAACAATCTGTTCTTCGGCAATCACGATCGTGTAAACGTATGGCTGGCTTCGGTTGCAATCGTATCATGTCAGTTCATAACATTGCGACGATTGTTTGAATTGAAATGAAACTTTGAGTAAACTATAAGTAAATCTTCGAGTAAATCTATGGGTAAATCTATGAGTACAGCAAACAACAACAATGTTCTGCTGGACTGATTTGACTGTGTGGCAAAAAATGTATCAGCTTTGAAAATGTGCGCATATTACAAATGTTCGAAGCGTAAACATACATTTGTTGTATGTATGTACTCGATGGAATTTCCATTATATATATGTATAACATATGTACATACATATATACATAGATGTATATACAAACATATGTATTTGAAATAGAACAAAAGTGCACTAGTAAATCAGTGTTTATGGGATGATATACTATACAAACCAAACGCTGTCGATCATTTCAATCATTGAAGCATAAGTTTGCATCACTTCGGGTATTTTCTGCTGATACGAACGTTCATAAACAAATCAGGTATAAGCTGATCGCTAGTGATACAAAGTTGTTCTCTATCGCTGATTTGAAGACAAACAGTTCGCTTCAGGAATAAAGGGATGTCCAACTTATTCCAGTGTGAGAGCGCTTTAAAATTAGCGTTTTTTATAACATTTTCCATTATGGTCAGATTGAACAAAATAAGAATTTTTGGGCATTTAAATTAAAACACTCAACATTTAGTACGAATAAAAACTACTATATAGTTGTTGTTTATTATATGGAGAAACTATTTAAATCTTTTTATGGTATATTAGAACAACTGATTTTTGACCTTTCAATACCCAATAAAAGGATTTAAGCTGGTTAGCTATGATTGAGAGATGTTTTTAAACATTTTCCATTGAAAATAATACTATGATGCTTCAAATTACAAAACGTTTCATCACATACATACCTTTAAACTTTACAAATTTATTTAATTTTCATTGCTTTACATTTTTTATACGTGGTCTTGAACGATGTAACAAATCCCTCCGTTTACATATATTTTTGGTAAGATTTCAATCTGGTCGTCCAATTTTCCAATTGCTAAACGTCAAAACCTACTGAACTCGATTAGCTGTCAAAGTAGGTTTTGACGTTTAGCAATTGTTCTCTCACTTCCAGTGAGAGAGGAGTTGGACATCTCTTTATCTCTGGTTCGCTTCGTGTACATGAACTGAACTGACAGAATCAGACAGAGTAACGGATCAGTACTTAACGGGGCGTCTCGACAGGATAAAATCTATGTCTTACTAACTGTAGTGCCGTGCCTATTACCTGTGGAGACTCCACATTGCTTATAGCTTACAATATATGCCATATATCGTAACAGGGCATCTCGACAGGATAAAATCTATGTCTTGCTAACTGTCAAATCTATTGCTATTGCCATTGCCAAATCTGTATGTGGGCATTTGTTATCATAAGATATTCATTTGCGCAAAATCGTAGGGTAGGTAGGTTCGAGCTGATGTAGCGCATGCTTTGAGCTCTTGAAAAGGTTATTTTAGAATTTGCGAATGTAGCATTTGGGTAGGTAGCTGATGTAGCGCATGTTTTGAGCCCTTGTACTGTTTAAATCTTTTATGTGGAAAAAAAAGGATAAAGATCCTTTTGTTTACAAAAGTATTTCTGGGAAAAATGAAATAATAACAAAGGATAAAGATCCTTTTTTTTACAAACAAATTTATTTCGGGGAAAAATAAGATAATAAGAAAAATATCCTTTTTTTACAAATGTATTTCTGGGAAAAATAAGAATTCATATTTCTGGACTACTACATATGTAACAATTGTGGCATACATTTTATATACCAATTAAAATAATAAATTTAAAATGAGCAATGATATTTTGATTTTTGCTAGTATAAGTTTAGTAAATTTAAGATTTCGCTTATTCCCAAACCAATTTGCATAATTTTTCTGTAAATTAACAATACGACTATTAAACTAAATATTAATTTTTTGCAAAAATGTTATTTTGAAAATGTACTGTATTTTTATAATATAACACAACCGTCTTAATACTCGCTCTTCTAGTTTTCATGTTACCGAAATGAAAATGCCGTCGGCATATGTGCAAATGGGATATGTTGCCTCTTCGAAATTTTCATAGAAATGAAAACTGCGCTGTCAAACTGCTGAAGTGACAGCTTATAGCTTACGATATATGGCATACGAATTAGTTTGCCATATATCGTAAGCTATAAGCAATGTGGATTCTCCACAGGCAATAGGCACGGCAATACAGTTAGCAAGACATAGATTTTATCCTGTCGAGATGCCCGTAAGCTATAAGCTGTCACTTCAGCAGTTTGACAGCGCAGTTTTCATTTCTATGAAAATTTCGGAGAGGCAACATATCCCATTTGCACATATGCCGACGGCATTTTCATTTCGGTAACATGAAAACTAGAAGAGCGAGTATTAAGACGGTTGTGTTATATTATAAAAATAAAGTACATTTTCAAAATATCATTTTTCCAAAAAAAAAGTAAAAAAAATTCAGAGTTGCCACATCCGCTCGCTTAAACCAGTCATTTGCTGTGAAGTGCTCTACGCAGCTTTTTTATAGTTAGAATTTAAATTTTAGTTGTCAAAATTTGGTTTAATATTTTTTTTTGTAGCTAAGGAAACTCTACACTACACTTCCTTTTAGCAATATCACTGCAGCGTGTCAGAAACTTGCGTATGCATGCAAAGATATAATGGGTTGTCAAAAAATGATTGATTTTTTTTTTTTATTGAAATTGAAATGAATTTTTGATGACTCATGCCCAGCTCTTGACCGATGCTACGGCTGCTACTATGCCGGTCTCTTTTGACCAATTCAGCGATTTTATCGCAATTTTCGACGACATGCCTTCCGATCTTCGACCACCTCTACACCAGAACGAAAACGTTGAAACCATCGTTGTGCAGTGGAAATGGAAACTGTATCGGGTCCATAAACTGCACAAATTTTATTGGCGGCTTGAGATGCATTTTTGCCTTTATCGTAGTAGTACTGTAAAATATGCCGCATTACTCACGAACGACTTAAACGAATCGACAATCAATCAGCACGTGAAATGAGCTTTCCAAAAAGGTATAGCATGACCCGATGCGACGAATAAACCTAAAACTATGCGCTTTCAGCGAAACTAGCGAAAATACCGCAAGACTTTTTTGACAATCTTTTATTTAGTTTAATATTGTTAAATTACAGAAAAACTATGCAAATTGGGTTGGGAAAGAGCGAAATCTTAAATTTAATAAACTTATGTATACAAGCATAAATCAAAATAGCATTGCTCATTTTAAATTTATTATTTTCATTTCAAAATTTATGCCGCAATTATTATATAGTAGTCCAAAAATATGATATCATAATTTTCCCAAAAACACATTTGTAAAAAATGGATCTTTCCCCTTTTCTTATTTTTCCCAGAAATACATTTGTAAAAAAAATTATCGTAATACTTTTTTTTATTTTTTTCGTAAAATATTTAAACAGTTCAAGAGCTCAAAACATGCGCTACATCAGCTACCTACCTGACAGCATTTCGCAATGTGGTAAAATAAATTTTTCAAGAGCTCAAAGCATGCGGTACATCAGCTCGAACCTACCTACCCTACGCTTTTGCGCAAATGATTATCTTATGATAACAAATGCCCACATACAGATTTGACAATGGCAATAGCAATAGATTTGACAGTTAGTAAGACATAGACTTTATCCTGTCGAGATGCCACGTAAGTATTAACAAAAATTTATTACTCGTTGCAGTTCTCTGGTGTAAACTTTAACGCCTATATATGTATGTATGTATTTTTGAATAGTGGTGTTTAGAAAATGTGTGAAGTAATATCCACTTATCACCGAAGCAAATTTAATAAGCCATCAGTATCTACTTATTAGAAGCTTCGGTACCACAAAACTTGATATTAACTTTTTACTCTGCTGTGATAACATTAACATGAAACAGTTATCAGAGCAAATAAAGGTCTCAGAATCTGATGTTGAAGCTGAGATAAAAAAAATTATTGGACCACATTGCGTCACAAATATAATTAATGAACGGAATGTGTCCTGTAATTATCTATTATCAATAGAAATATGGCCTAGAGGCCAATTCTGGGCAGAGCGAATAAAAACAGAAATTTTAAAATAATAATTTGGAAGACTTTTCAGAGGATGGAGTCATGTGTAGAAGTTCACGCAAGTGAGGAAAGTTCTCTGATCGCCATTCACTTGGGAGTGGCCAGAAACGGTCGTCGCACTCGCGACTTGGCTCTCACGTCACTGTTGACAGTCATAACTTTGAAGTTGTAGATAATTTCGTCTATCTTGGAACCAGCGTAAACACCACCAACAATGTCAGCCTGGAAACTCAACGCAGGATTGCTCTTGCCAACAGGTGCTTGTTCGGACTGAGTAGACAATTGAGTAAAGTCCTCTCTCGACGAACAAAAGCTAAACTCTATAAGTCGCTCATAATTCCCGTCCTGCTATATGGTGCAGAGACTTAGGCGATGACAGCAACCGATGAGTCGACGTTACGAGTTTTCGAGAGAAAAATTCTGCGAAAGATTTATGGTTCTTTGCGCATTGGCCACGGCGAATATAGCATTCGATGGAACGATGAGCTGTTCGAGATATACGACGACATTGACATAGTTCAGCGAATTAAAAGACAGCGGCTACGCTGGCTAGGTCATGTTGTCCGGATGGATGAAAACACTCCAGCTCTGAAAGTATTCGACGCAGTACCCGCCGGGGGAAGCAGAGGAAGAGGAAGACCTCCACTCCGTTGGAAGGACTAGGTAGAGAAGGACCTGGCTTCGCTTGCAATATCCCATTGGCGCCACGTAGCGAAAAGAAGAAACGACTGGCGCGTTGTTGTTAACTCGGCTGTAATCGCGTAAGCGGTGTCTACGCCAATTAAGAAGAAGAAGAAGAATTTGGAAGACAAAGATTTATTTGTCACGACATACATACATATGTATGTCCCTCTTCTTCTACCACTAATAATAAAATCGCAAAATGATATAGCGCACAAACAAATTTGGAACAACTCTAAACCTTCCTCTACCCGCCATTGCCGTCCTGTTCGAATTCAATTTCAAATAGAATCAGTTAAATCAACACTAAATTTGCGCTAGATCCTGCAAGAGAATTAACTTCAAAATACTCCTGGTGTCTCTTCTTTCCCGATGTTATTGACTATGCACCGGTTTCAATTGGAGAGCTCTCAGAAGAATCTGCTCATTCAGGCAATAAGGACGTTAAGATGTATCGACTTCATCATACACGAAAGACCTAAAGGGTCCCTACAAATCAGGTAGTAAGAACCGACTACTTTTTGAGCTTAGATTATTTCATGACCAGTCAAAGAAAACTATTATGCAAAAGTAAATGAATTTTATTAAAATCAGTTTTTGATTTAATTAAATAATATTCAAAAAATTCCTTTTTTCGTTAATCAACTTTTTTAATTTAAAATAATTAATTAAAATTCGGGGGAAACGGGACAGGGACATTTTAAAAAGTTTCACTTTTATATAGGCAGTGGAAGTGTTTTTGGCCGCTGATTCCATACAAGACCGACATCTGTGCGACGGCTCGAAAACGTCGGAGGAGTCGCAGGACTGCGCAAAAAACTTTTTATACCTATGGGTAGTTTTCCGAGTATATTCCAAGCAGAGGTCCTTGCTATAAAACGGTGTGTAGAGTTAAAGCTCCAACGCAACTATCAAAATGAGCGTATAGCTGTACTAAGCGATAGCCAAGCGGTACTCAAAGCGATTTCTGCATACGAGATCAAATCGTTATTGGTGCAAAAGTGTTTAGAACGACTGAATAGTCTATCAGAACGTAACCAAGTGCACCTTATTTGCGTGCCAGTTCACAAAGGAATAGCTGGGAATGAACTGGATGATGAGCAAACCCGCATGCACCCACCACCATGGAAGGACCGGAACCTTTCATTGGTTGGTCTCTACACCATAAAGGAGCTCCGCAATGATGAAACAGTGGGTAGGGAGAAGCATTGATCGCTACATCAAAAGGTTTAAATATGAAATCAACCTCCCAAGAGAAAAACTCATGCTACTTGTCGCCTTCTTCACTGGCTATTGTAAGCTCAAGAGGCAGTTATTTAACATGGTCCTAGCTTCTTGTGAGAATTTCCCTCCTCAGGGTTATGTGCCCGCCACGTAAAAACATTCCCAATACAAAGGACAAAACATGACGACCACGGCATACGTATTAAGCCTTTCAATTTAAGGGCATGTACCTGGAATGTATGGTTCCTGAATTGGTAAAGTGCCGCTGCCCAGTTGGTTGATGTCCACGTGAAATGCTTGAGCATGAAGAGCTTTACATGGGTTATGTTCGAAAATTTTACGAAAAAATGCGCCGACTAACAGAAGCTCTCAAGACTGGAGCATACACTTGTAGAGCCTCCAGAGGTGATTTAGTGACTGATGCCAAGAGCATACTAAAAATATGGTGGGAAGACTTCTCTAGCCTTCTGATTGGCAATTAAAGCATAACACAAGGAGATGGCCAAATCGATTCCCCAAACGATGACGGTGGAGCAGACGAAGAAGAAATAGCTCTTACCCGTCTAAAGAACAACAAAGTTTCGGGGGTCGATGGATTGCCAGCCGAACTATTCAAACACGGCAGCGAAAAACTGAAAAGAACCATGCGTCGGCTTCTTTGTAGAATATGGTCGGTGCAATTTAAGTGTGCTCTGCCTAATCCAAAAAAAGGGAGACCCCATAATCTGGCCCAAATAGCATAGGATAAGCCTCCTCAACATATCGAACGGATTTTGTGAAAGATTAAAGCCTACAAATCAACAACTGACCAGATATTCACAATGAGGATCCCGCGAAAGGTGGATCGACACACACCACCTGTTCGTTGATTTCAAAGCTGCTTTTGACAGCACGAAAAGGTATCCCGTTGAGCAATATCAAAAGCTCCGTCAGGATCGGAAGGACCTCTCCACCGTTTGATACCAAACGAGGTTTCAGACAAGACGACTCTTTTTCGTGCGACTTCTTCAATCAGAAACATCCAGAAGCAATTCTGGTATATAATTTCCAGCTAGGCTGATCCTCGCCAGGGTTGGCAAGATACCTTGATCAAGCCCTTTTTGTACCCCCTATCAGGATAAGATTTCATATTGGAACGCTGTGCTCTTGAAGAACATCGAGCACCCAACTGTAAAGTCAGACCTTAGGTAGATGCCTCCCAACTTCAACAGGGCCGAACTATTCTCAGTCAGTCTCTGCCACAGTCATAATACTGTGGGAACTATTATCAGTCGCAACTCTCGGGGAGTGTTCAGCGCGGGATTCTCCTGACCTCTTATTTATTAAATATGAGGAATATTAGTAAGAATATGCATTTATGTATAATCTCTAATATTGCGATCTTTTATTGATTTGGTTATTAACTCAATTCTTAACTTTTGTAAACGTTTTCTTCATTGTACCATGCTCAGTTATTAAATAGCAAATATAAATTGTGAGTCAGGTTGCACCTTCTGGGATATTGCTTCTCCGAATAAATTATCGATGGAGTTTATGGTTAAAGTAAAGAGAATCAGAAAAAATGTATCTTTGGCTCTTGCACATGTATCTGATATATGTATTAAATAAAAAAAAATCTGAAAAATATGTGCGCCATAAATTTTGTTGTCGCATCATTGAGTTTGAATAACCCCTCCATAAAAGCCAGACTTGAACTATTACACGTAGAATACGCTTTCCTTTATGTGGGTATTCATTAAGTCCTACCGCACATACATACTCGTCCAATGTAAACATCATAAAAATATGGCAAACACGTGTATTTGAGTTAATCGAAGTACATATAAGGTAGCAGCCGGATTGCAGGTTTTTAACTACCCTCAATGATGCGGGAAGCCACAGCAAATCACCTATACAACACATGGTCAACATAGCTGACCACAACGTAATAACGCACATACTATGTATGTACCTACATTCATTATAACGGAGATAATGCTTTGTTTACGGGATTATTTATTTAGTTTATTTATTTAGTTAACTCAGGAAGGATTTGAGTTATCTGCAGATCACTGTTGATTTTATTGCTAAATATGTTTATAGTAAATAATTTTAGCTCCATATAAGTATGTATGTATGTAGATGTTCTTAGTAAATACATATAAGATGTAAGTTAAAATCATATTGGTTTAAGAAATTACCGTAACATTTTAGGCTTTCGATGTATCATCTGAGTTTTCACATTCGGGGTTGATATGTATGTAAATGTTAGATGGCTGTAGAGTATTATCAGAACATTCAACGGTGTATTATGCGAGAAAAGCGTGGGACCATTACAGTTCGTGCTTCTGACCTTTAGACAGGGAATTTAGATAACATTATGTAAATTCGGACTAATTTAATCTTTAAATAGTAGTAACATGTTGGGCACAGTACAAAAGTCTCATCACCTAACGTTAGTTTGTAACACGTAGGAGTTAATACGTTAGGTATAAGGTTTATATGTATGCATATAAAAATTATTTTTTATTTATTTATTTATAATAATTCATCTAACAAAAAAGAGTTTTATTATATAAATACATAAACGCAGCACTGGCTACGAGGCCTTCAGCGCCTTGTAATTATAACTAGGTGAAAAATTCTATTTGCTAGGGGTTAGTAAAGATGTAAGTTGCTTAAATATATTTTAACAAATCGTTGGTTTTTAAGAATCTATATACAATCATAACGTTTTTTTCTGAATGTTCACTTAGTAGTTTTATGAGATCAATGTTGCCAGAGTTGTGGGCTGTTGAGTGAAGCATCGGACAGAGTGTGAGTAAGTGTTTGATAGAAGCGGTGTCATCGCAAAAGGGGCAAATGGATGGGCTTTTACCCGATAGTAAGTGGGCGTGTGTTATGATAGTGTGTCCAATCCTTAATCGAGTATATGTCTTCATTGCGCTAGTTGGAACTGTTGACGAGTAGATTATTCGATTTCTGGCTGGGTTTATGACCGCGTAGTGATGTTTAAATGTTTTCCATTCGCTTGCGTTTTTTTGATGCCTTTTGTGTTTAATAAGGTTAGAAATGTCTTGCTTGGTTGAGACGTAGTATGTTAAGGCAGGAGTTCTGGCTACATTCTTCGCAGCGAGGTCTGCAAAGTGGTTGCCTGTAAAACCCCAGCATGGCCAGGGATCCACATTACTTTTATTTTCTGAGGGGCACCAATGACCGCGTCCCTGATAACTTCTATTATGGGATTGCGATTGGAAGGAGACGTTATTGCAGACATACACGATTTGCTGTCGGTACAGATGAGGAACTTTCCTTTCGTCTTTTTTGCGTGATTAACTGCATGAAGAATAGCAGCTAATTCAGCGGTAAATACAAAGCTCGTTGAGGGGAGAAGCCAATTGCAAATAATTTCTCCTGTGGCAGTGACAACTGCTAACGAAGTGGAATCGATGGACTTGGAGCCATCCGTAAACAATAACTTCCAGCCATTATTTGTATAATTAGATTCCAGTTCAGCAAAGGTTTGTTGAAAGACTTCGTTTGGTGTGTTTTGCTTGGACAAAAACATAAGCTTATTCTGTAGGATTTTATCATTGATCAGACAGGGAGGATGTCGAGAGGTGAATTTGCATGTTGCGTTACGTAAAATATTATTTTATGCAGCGAAACTTAAGCATCTCGAAATAGCCGATTGTATTCTTGTAATTTTTCTTTTTTTCGTGGCATGCGTGATAGTTGTATTTAGTAATGGGTTGGTGTTCTCAGCCGTTTTCGCAAGAATTTGGAGCGAAGAATCTATAATTTTATTTTGAATAGTTGGTAAACCAGATTCAGCCATTATCGTTTTTATTGCCGAGGTTGGAAAGGCCCGGAGACCTCGCCGCATTGCGCAATGGTATGGTGCATTTAAAAGGTTGATACTGCTTTTGGAGCAATTACCATAGATGGGGAGCCCACAATCTATTTTTGAAGTTAGCAAAGCTCTGACAACATTGATTAGTGTGTTCGGATGAATAAATGAATGCTTAGAGAGATATTTAACAATATTTAATCGTGTCATTAACGAGTTTCTGACATATTTACAGTCAGCATTAAAGTTATAATTAGAGTCAAAAATTAATCCTAGTATTTTCAGCTGTGTTTTACAATCGATGTTAGTTTGGTTGTGGGTAAGTGAAATACCGTTGCAATTTTGCTTCCTACATTCATGAAGGATATGTGTTTTGTCTAAGGAAAGTGAAGCACCAGACTCCAGTGACCAAGTCTCAATTCTGGCGAGTATATAAAAATATATTAAAAGCATATAAAAATTATTTAGATGATGAAAGTCTAAATAACTTGTACACGCGATCCTTGGCATCGAGAGTGGGTGGATATTGCATAGACGGCGAGTATATAAAAATATATTAAAAGCATATAAAAATTATTTAGATGATGAAAGTCTAAATAACTTGTACACGCGATCCTTGGCATCGAGAGTGGGTGGATATTGCATAGACGTAAAATCATTTCATTCCCACACTTTCAAAAAGACCTCATTTGAAATAGGTAACCAATGGTTAATTTCGGGTGTAAACCTGGTTAAATGCTAATATGCAATACCACTATATTTTAAACATATTAAGAAGGAGCGGAGCCTAGTCCACTTTTCAAAGAAGTGTTTACTTACCGCAGCAATCCTCTAAAATACAGCTTTCTACCTTAATTTGGAGCTTAATTATGGCATTTTATAGGTTTTTGATAAATGATGTTTTGTGGGCATGGCAGTGGTTCGATTACGCCCATCTACGAACTCGTCCTTACTTATTTTCAAAGAACACGTGTGCCAAGTTTTTCACAATACAAGGAGCTATCCAAAGTAAACAGGACTTAAAAAATAAACAGAACAAAAGGTTTTTTCGGCAAAATCAATTTATTTTAGTCAAAATTATTCTGCTTCAATACAGCTTTTTGCACGGTCCAAAAACATGTCGAACGAGTGTTTTAGCTCTTTGGCCGGTATGGCCGCCAGTATGCCGGTGCAAGCCTTTTCAACGGCCTCTACGTCTGCATAATGCTTTCCTTTCATGGGCAAATGCATTTTTCCGAAAAGGAAGAAGTTGCACGGTGCCATATCCGGTGAATACGAGGAGTGGTTAATGGTTAAAATGTGATTTTTGGTCAAATGATGTTCGAATGTTGGATTCTGAGCAATTCTTGGTCGTCAGTCATGTGTGGAACAAGCCGTGCACACACCTTTCGTAAGCCCAAATGTTCGATCAAAATGCGATAAATCGATGTTTTGGAGATGTTCAATTCCATTTCCATGAATTTCAATGATGATTTCGGCTGATTTTTGATGAATTCACGCACATTTTCGATGGAATTTCCGGAGCTCACGGATTTTGATTGGCCCACATGTTGATCGACATTAGTGCCCTCACAACCACTTTGAAAACGTTGAAACCACTCGTGCACTCTTCTACGGGATAGGCAATCATCGCCATAAACTTGTTTTATCAATTAAAAGGTTTCGGTAAAAGTTTTATCAATTTTAAAACAAAACTCTTTGTTCGAAGCTAATTTTCGCACCGATAACACAAACATATTGATACTTAAAACGCAATAACTTCACTTCCAATCCAAGAAATGTCATGAAATTCTCACTGGACAATTGATAAAGATAGCAGATTCTAACGCACTAGTCGACATAGAGATGGCACCACCAGAGGGCTCTGGATTCAAAACGTCCTGTTTACTTTGTATCTCAATCTTTACGCAAGTTATTGCTTGCAGGGGCGCACGGAAGACGGACTGACAGAAAGTCACTCAGAATTCAATTCGTGTCGTCACCTTGATAATTTAGTTTATGCAAACTACAGTTAAGTGAACAAAACTATTATTTTCTGTTTAATAGCAACATGTTTCTTAGTAATTTGGGTAGAGACCCACTTCGTTTCATTACTAAATTTGTATTCTTATCCGATATACATATTTATGTATATTAAATTCTTAATTTATTAACTCAAATAAGATATTGTATATAAGATACATACATATATTCTACCTAAATAATTATAAGAGGAAAAAATTTAACAGATGAACAGAAATAATTATATTTGAGATATGAGCTACAAACCAAGGTCTATACTGATTTAGTGCATAATCATGTTATATTAGGTTGGCAAATATCTCCCTACCGCCTTTTGGTCTTTTGAATTTCGCAGCTATCTATAAAGCGCTACAGAGCTCGTATCTGGCAATGATATTGTGTTAAAGCCGCAATTCGGGCTATTTTAAAGTTTTCCTTCGTTTCAGGCAAATCCGCTAGAAGGGAGTATTAAAAAGTTGCCGTCTAGGTGGAAATAATATTTGTGATTCTTTGTTGAATAATTTCACTCGTCGTAAAAATCGCCGAATGCACTTTATGTACTTCAGAAATACAAGCGTATTATATTGACGATATATTCCGTATAAAGTCAGCAGGTAGTTTGCAAATATTTACTTCCATATTTAAGTCAGTTATATGGGGGCTAGGAGAAGTTTTGATCAGATTTTACCTATTTTTAATACACGGACACGTTATTTTCGGCAAAATGTCTCTCTTAAATTCATAAATAAATGTTACAGATTGCCAGTCGTTTCTTCTTTTCGCTACAAGGCGCCAATTGGAGATTCCAAGCGAAGCCAGGTCCTTCTCCACCCGATCCTTCCAACAGAGCGAAAGTCTTCCTCTTCAACTGCTACCCACGGTGGGTATTTTGGCGTCAAAGCAGGAGTGTTTTCATCCATACGAACGACATGACTTAGCCAGCGCAGCCGCTGTCTCTTAATTCGCTGCACTATGTCAATGTCGTCATATAACTTATACAGCACATCATTCCATCGAATGCGATATTCGCAGTGGCCAACGCGTAAAGGACCATAAATCTTTTGCAGAACCTTTCTCTCGAAAACTCGTAACGTCAACTCATCAGATGTCATCATCCGTGCCTCTACATATAGCAGGAAACATTAGCTACGACGCTATATTAAAACTAGAAATACCAGATGATTCGTATTTAATAGGCTACGCGGACGACATTGCAGCAGTAATCACAGCAAGGGACACAGAAGAAGCGCGAAGAAAGCTGAACCAGGTCATGATACGGACCCAAGCATGGCTCAACTCACACTGCCTCCAGCTCGCTACGGAGAAAACAGAGCTACTGCTGCTAACAAATAAGCACATACCTCTCGAAATAAGCATGCACACGACTACGGATATTCTTAGGACAAAAAAGCGAGTCAATATTAGTTATAAGCGGAAATGCCCCAATTGACCTTCTAGCATACGAAAGGAAAAAGCTGTGGGAGCTAAAGCAGTCATCCGATAACAACAAGAGCGCAATAGAACAAATAAAAAAAGAAACATTAATAACATGGCAACAAAGATGGGACACCGAAAGTCGCGGCAGATGGACGGCCAGGCTTATAAAAGATCTAGACTCATGGACAGGCCGAAAATTCGGAGAGGTAGATTTTTACACAACCCAGCTGTTATCCGGTCACGGGTACTTCAAAAAGTACCTCCACAGAATGGGAAAAGTCAAAGAGCCGTCATGCCTATATAACGACGCGACAGAAGACGACGCTGAACACACATTCTTCGAATGTGCGCGTTGGCAAGGAGAACGCACCGCTGTAGAGGACCTGGTTGGCCCAATAAACGCGGACAATTTAGTCAGCGTTATGTTGGAAAGTGAAGAAAACTGGGGGATCATCAAGAAATTCGCTGCACTCTTGCTACGCAGCAAAAAGCGGGACCTGGACGCAGGTGCGCAGATGTAAATCTCTCAATGAGAAAAATGGAACGCCACCCTGAAGTAATGCAAACGCGGTCCCAGGGTGGGCGACGGTTCCTTAGAGGGGGGGTTTTTAGTGACCTGCAAGCGGCACATACCACGGCTGTGATGATAGCACCGATGATGCGGAAGGCATTTTCCACCCCCTCGCCCGCAAAAAAACAAAAAAAACATATAGCAGGACAGGAATAATGAGTAAATTCGAGAGTTTTGTTTTTGTTCGTCGAGAAAGGACTTTACTTTTCAATTGCCTGTTCAGTCCGAAGTTGCACCTGTTGGCACCTGCATTGGATTTCCAGACTGGCATTGCTGGTGGTGTTAATACTAGTTCTACGACTTCAAAGTTATGACAGCCAAGACGCGTATGCGATTGCTGCTTGTTTGATGACGGGAGATATTTCGTATTGCCCTCGTTCACTGCCAGACCCATTTGCTTTGATTCCTTGTCTGGTCTGGAGAAAGCAGGACTATCGGCGCGGGTGTTGAGGCTAACGATATCAATATCATCGGCATACGCCAGCAGATGTACACTCTTATAAAAGATTGTACCTGCTCGAATAAGTTCTGCAGCTCGAATTATTTTCTCCAGCAGCAGAAGATAGAAGTCGCACGATAGGGAGTCGCCTGGTTTGAAACCTCGTTTGATATCGAACGGCTCGCAGAGGTCCTTCCCGATCCTGACGGAGCTTTTGGTGTTGCTCAAGATCTAAAGCCACACTGATAACGTCCAATCAGGTCGGGTAATGGAACATCTTCTTCATCGTCATCGATTGGGGAATCGGGTTCGCCTTATCCTGGCGCTTTACTTTCACTGCCATTCAGCTGGCTAGAGAAGTGTTTCCTCCATAAGTTTAGTATGTTCTGGGCATCGGTCACTAGATCACCTCTAGGGATTCAACAAGAGTAATCTAGGTGTTTGAAAAATTATGTTTCCATTTCGACAGTTTCTAAACGAGAAATTTACAAACTTATGGTCCGATTACACCCATTTTCACACCGACAGAAGAGGATCGAAAAAATTTGTGTTAAGGAAAAAATTTAAATACATTAGTAGTCTGTGAGATATATTCATACATGGAACTTTTTAAGCGGAGGACCACAACCTATGTTCACAGACTTTCAAACCACTGATGCCCGTTTTTACTGCGATTCGCTATGGCTAATTACATATTCTGTGTTAGTTTGAGCATTATTATAACATTTGAGAAGTCTTCTGTTAAAGATATTTGGTGGACGTGGCAGTTGTCCGATTCGCTCATCTACAATGCCGATCTTCTTATGGTGCTACGCAATAGATGTACCAAGTAATTGAATAGCGGACGAACGGGCGGACAAACAGTCTACCGGAATTCAAATCGCGTCGTTATCCCCATTATTTATACAAGTATACATACATATAACTTTCTATCTATAAGTTACAAGCAACTGTAACACTCTGTAGTAACAAATGGCGAGAGTATAAAAACGAATATATTTGAAGTGCTCAGTAATTCCTTTTAGGGTCACATTTATAGTCTTGCAAACTGTTGCTACAAAGACAAAGATTTACGAACTTCATATATATATATATACATATATTATAATTGGTTATATACAAATTTAAATTTAATTTTTACATTTTTATTGCATGGGTCTTAATTTTGTTAATTTACCCATAAAATACAATAAATTTTTATTTGAATTGCGATAACCTGTGCCGACTCGCATCAAATCATGTCCATACATGTTGCGCGGCAGGAGCGGTGGGTATTCAAATTAAAAATTCTGTTTAGTTCTCGTGGGCAACTACGGGTAACTGCCTGTGGTCAACTGCCTCGTTTTCTTTATTATGTTTTCTTATATACAGTATTTTGCTTAAGTCTAGATACAAATATTTATCTTACATTCTAGGAAGTATATCTACAATCCACTTGAGATATGACATATGTTACAAGTGGAAAGATTCATCTTACAATCTATGAATTATATTTTGGGACCACGTAAGGTGGACAGTATTAGCAAAGTACACATAATGTTTCAATACGGATCATATGGGTCGTAAGTGTCATGTTACATATTTATGACCGATAACGAATATGTTCATGTAATGTGAACTGGTGGTATTAATTCCCCCACCTCTAAATTGAAGCGTCCCGATTCAAATGGATATATAGTAGTACGTGAGGCTATAGACTATTTTATCAATTTGAACAGTACTATTTTGAAATCTTAATTTATTTTACAATTTATTTAAATTTGACTCTTAAATATACATTCGATACATTTTATATTATTTTTGACTTCTAATTATTTTTTGATGGAAGTATTTTTATATATGACATCTTTTATTGTATTATTGCCTGAATACATTTCAGCAATTTTTTCTTTTACATTTAGGGTTTTCTCAAGTCTCATAAAGTTATAAGTTATAACGATTCGAAAACATAACATTGAGAATTGGAAACTTTTTTGTATGAAATCTAACAACATTTTTTTTTAAGCAAGTGTAAAAATTTATAATTTTACGATTTTACGATGCTTTACGACGGCTTGTGAGTACCCCAATTATTGAAATTATTTATTTAAAATATTAGTACCTCCCTTTTTGAGTATATTCTTTTATTTTATTGTCGGTATTATCTTCGACTGGCGTCTTAGGATTTTCTAGTCCCAAGTATTTTAAATTTTGTATTTTTATATTCTATTTGGCTTTTCGCCATTCTTTTTTGTTTTATTTTACCGGTAAAATCTTCGGCTGGCGTTGTTGAACTTGTTTGTTCCACAATTTTAAAGTATTTTTTTATTTTTAGTATTGCCGGTACTTTCTTCGGCTGGTGCCTTAAGACTTTTTTGTTCAAAGTAATATAAATTTTGAATTTTTATATTTTGATTTATATATATTTATATTTATTATTTATATTTATTATTTATATTTATTTTATATATTTTTTCCATTATTTTTTTGTTTTATTTTGCCGGTATGAACTTCGGCTGGCGTTGTAGAACATTTTCGTTCTACAATATTTTTATACCCTGAACAGGGTATATTAAGTTAGTCACGAAGTTTGTAACACCCAGAAGGAATCGTCGGAGACCCTATAAAGTATATACATAAATGATCAGTATATTGAGCTGAGTCGATTTGTCTGTCTGTCGTCTGTCTGTCTGTCTGTATATATACGAACTAGTTCCTCAGTTTTAAAGATATCGTTTTGAAATTTTGCAAACGTCATTTTCTCCTCAAGAAGCTGCTTATTTGTCGGAACGGCCGATATCGGACCACTATAACATATAGCTGCCATACAAACTGAACGATCGGAATCAAATGCTTGTATGGAAAACTTTCACATTTGACAAGATATATTCACGAAATTTGGTATATGTTATTTTCTAATGCAAAAGAGTAATATTTGAAGAAATTGTTCATATCGGTTAACTATAGCATATAGCTGCCATATAAACTGAACGATCGGAATCAAGTTCTTGTATGAAAAACTTTCACATTTGACAAGATATATTCACGAAATTTGATATATGTTATTTTTTAAGGCAACAATGTAATCTCCGAAGAAATTGTTCAGATCGGTTAGCTATAGCATATAGCTGCCATACAAACTGAACGATCGGAATCAAATGCTTGTATGGACCACTTTCACATTTGACAAGATATATTCACGAAATTTGGTATATGTTATTTTCTAAGGCAATAATGTAATTTCCGAAGAAATTGTTCAGATCGGTTAACTATAGCATATAGCTGCCATACAAACTGAACGATCGGAATCAAGTTCTTGTATGGAAAACTTTTGCATTTGACAAGATATATTTACGAAATTTAGTATAAATTATTTTCTAAGGCACCAATGTAATCTGTGAAGGGTATATTAGCTTCGGTGCAGCCGAAGTTAGCGTTTTTTCTTGTTTTTATAATTCTTCGTTTTACTCTGCTGGTATGAATCTTCAGCTGGCGTTTTAGGACCTTTTTGTCCCAAAATATTTTTTATTTTTTTGTTAATAAAATATTGCCGGAAAAATTTTCGGCAGGCACTTCAGGAGTCTCTGCTCCCAAAGAATTATAGTTTTTTCCTTTAAATTTATTTTTCGGTTTTTTTTTTATATATTTGTGAGTTTCATGAAATAACATATGTATATAGTAATACTCACAAAAATATATAATAGTTAAATTTCTTTTTGCATAAATCTATTGTAATAACTTCCTATTAAAAATATTTAAATGCCATATATTTTGTTGCCTGTCTGTATTTAAATATTTGTTTTGATCTTTTCTGGGAAAAGATACTCTTTTATTCTGGAGGGTCTGGAGTTCAGATTCGCAGAATTGAGTTTATATTATAAACCGAAGGGTCCCCCTTGCGGTAGTGAATCGCGGTTTTAAAAATATTTTATTATTTGGCTGGTCGAGCTTTCATTTAAAATATTTTAGATTTAATTTAATATGATTTGTATATATGTATTTGATATACTAATATAATGTATCTTGTTAAGATAAGATTTTATTTTGTTTTTTTTATCTTTAAATAAGGGCACTTGTGAGTGTCATGATTATCGGTTTTGCGATACTCACAGTGAAACAATTTTTCATACTTAATATTAGTGGGATTAATTCCCATTTAATTAATAAATATAGGCTTTACTTACAACTAATTTTATGTTGTTGTTGCTACTGCTGCTGTTGTTACTGTTGCTGTTGCTACTGTTGCTTTTTGAGTAAAATTTTGGCGGTTGGTTGTGCGATGGTCGTCCTTGGCGGCCGCGTGTGAGGTTTAGATGAAGTACGATGTTTTTGGCGAAATTTCTGATTTACAGAAATTTTTTTGATTCTTTTGTTTTTATGAGGAGCTTTCCGCGTTTTTTATGAGGATGTCTTATGGTCTTTCAGATCTTTTTTCAATTCAAACTTTGAAATCACTTTATATTTGCTATTGTAGTTTTTTGTTTTAAAATTTTTATGTTTTTTTTTTTTAACGCGTACGTTTGCTTGTTATTTGCCCGTAATCCGTTTAGACGAGGCGCGTTCGATTGGCAATTGGTGGCACAAACACACACTCGAAATTTTTTCAATATTTTTCTAAGTGGCGCTGAGATTTTTTTTTTGCATATGTGTCTCTTTTTGGACTTGGCGTTTTTTTAACCTTTTTTACTTTGCCGTTAATTGCTTAGCGCGTTTCTAATTGCTACCGTACGCTTTGAGTAGCACACTAGTACTTTTTTATTTCTTTTCTCGCGAGTTCGCGATACTTGTTTGCGTTTTGTTTTTTTTTTTGGTTTTGGTCCAACAGGAGTTTTACGATTCTCCTGGAAGGATCGCCAATTAAAAACTCTGTTTAGTTCTCGTAGGCAACTATGGGCAACTGCCTCGTTTTCTTTATTATGTTTTCTTATATACAGTATTTTGCTTAAGTCTCGATCAGTGGTTCCCAAACTTATTTGGTCTACCGTTGCTGAGAATAAATATTTTTTTAGCGCCCCCATTTTTTCACCTATTTAAAAACCACTATAATCAAATTATTTTTTATATAGATATTAACGAATTCTAAACGAAACCCCATTTTTTCGCCAATAAGAATTATTATTGAAACACAACTTTATAGTATTAAAACAGAGAATATCTTATTAAAAATGAAACTAAAATAATCGATCCTTATATAAAAACGAATATGAAGGATGAATCTGATGCTGTTTAATAAGTTTGTTAATATCAGGTTCCAATTTACTCAAGAACAGTCGCAAGTCGCCATGTTCGGTAACAACCAAACGATTTCTTTTTTTAGTAAGCAGTGTTGTCACAGCACTAAATCCACGTTCACACAAATATGACGATGGGAATGCTGTCAAGAATCGTTGAACGATTGACCACAATCCAGGGTACAATTGCGAAATCGGTTTTTGTAGCCAAAATTCTTGGTAAACATTTTTGAACTTGATTTTTATTTCCTCGTTTGTTGTCAATTCTATAAGTTTTCCTTTCAGCTGAGGTGACATTGCTGTGTTGACATTTGAAAACGGATCCAACACCCCAGTCTTGTATTTCCAAGTTCAAAATGTCCTGGTATCGTTCGGTGAAGTCAATGTGGAGGTTTTCTAAATGTTGGCAGTAGGCAAACAATTCGTCGTTACTGCATGATACTGATAAATTTGGAAAATTGTGAAACTCACGTCTGCCCAGATTATTTTTTGTGTAGAAGCAGTTTGGCTGCGAAAGCAGCAACGACGTTTTTTGTTTTAATTAAATTTAGTTTATCGCCTTGCAGTTGGAGATTCATGTCGTTGAACAATTTATACAGGTCTGTCATGTAAGCTATATCATTCTTTGATGTTATGAGCTTGTCTTGAAATTCTGTATCTTTAGTTTCCAAGAACTCTATAAACAGAGTCAAACAGGTTGTAGAATCGAGTCACAGAATTGCCTCTTGATAGCCAACGAACTTCAGTATGAAACAACAAACGATTGAAATCCTCGTCATTAGTAACACTAAGCTGATGAAATAATCTAATCTTATTGACTGCTTTGATGACATATTGCAGTGATTGAAAAAGTTTTTCACTTAAGTTTCTAGCAACTAAATGTTGTCTATGAATAACGCAATGTACACCAAGGACATCTGGAATTTTATTTTTTAAGTACGCTATGAAGCCTTTATGGCACCCTGTCATAGCCGGAGCGCCATCCGTAGCAACTGAAATAATATTTTTCAAAGGAATTTCTTTCTCATCGCAAAACTTTTCCAATATATTGAATATGGTTTCGCCTTTTGTATCGGTCTCTAAATTTCTATCAAATAATATTTGTTCACATATTTTCTCATCTTTAATAAAACTCACGTAAGACAACAACAGTGCTTCATTAGTAGGTAAAGTGGACTCATCCAGCTGAATTGAAAATTGACTTGACCTCAGGTGATCGTACAATGATTCTTCAATTTTTCCAGCCATTTGATCAATTCGTCTTTGCACAGAATTATTACTCAAAGGAATTTTTCGGATAATATCTGCGACCGGTTTGTGAAGCACGGTAGTTATTACTTCATTTATTGCTGGCAATATTAACTCTTCTGCGATGTTATGTGGTTTGTCTTTTTAGCAATTAACAAAGAGATATTGTACGAAACTCGAAGTCCGTCGTCATCTTGCTTAGCAGCTGCCGAAAATAGTTTTGCTACACTTGGCTGAGTGTTATGCTTCTTCTCTAAGTCTTGAAAATATCCTACATTCTTGTCTCTCTTATCTGGATGCATTTTATTCAAATGATCTTGCAGTCTTGAAGGCTTCATTGCTTCATTCGAAAATGTTTTTAGACATAGAAGACACAAAGGCGAGGATGGGTTTGTGGGATTTTCAATGAATCCGAATTTAATGTATTCCGCCCAGTATTGCCGTCTCTTCTTTTTTACTTCCGACATTATTTTGCTTTGAGAAATACGTTTAACTTCGCGAGTAGTGTAAAGGAGGCGTAAGTAATGCTCATATATTGCGCGCAAAACCACAAATGAATATAAAATAAATATTACATTGTGTATATAGGAATGCTTAAGCACAATTATTATATAGTAGTATAAAAATTTGAATTCTTATTTTTCCTAGAAATACATTTGGAAAAAAAGGATTTTTCTCCTTTTCGTAGTATCTTATTTTTCCCAGAAATACATTTAAAAAAAAAAACCTTTCTCCTTTTCTTATTTTCCCCCGAAATACATTTGTAAGAAAGGGTAAAGATCCTTTTTTTATTTTCCACATAAAAGATTTAAGGAGTTCAAAAGCTCAAAACGTGCGTTACATAACCTACCTACCCGACGTCATTTCGCAAGTGATAAAATAAATTATTCAAAGCATTCGCTACATCAGCTCGAACCTACCTACCCTATACCTTTGCGCAAATGATTACATTATGATAGCAAATGCCCACATACAGATTTGGCAATGGCAATAGCAATACGTTTGACAGTTAGTATTCTATAAATTCTATCCTGCCGAGATGCCCCGTTATGAAACGGAGCGACCGATTGACATGATTTTAATTTTTTCTATATTCTATAAAATAGGATAGATATATGAACTACGCGGAGAGAAATATAGAACCGAGTTTGAGCAATCTTTTAATTCATATTAGTTGATGTTCACAAGTTGTTGTTGAGAGCCGAGAGCTCATGTATTCGTTGTCTAAGAGGCCTCCTAGCTAAATAAAATTACAAATAACACCCCAGGCCTCTACACAACGCCCCCATTTTCTTTCTGGGTCTCTTACCGCCCCCCTTGATACCTGCAGCGCCCACAAGGGGGCTTTATCGCCCACTTTGGGAAACACTATCTAGATACAAATATTTATCTTACATTCTACATTGAGATATGACATATGTTACAAGTGGAAAGATTCATCTTACAATCTATGAATTATATTTTGGGACCACCTAAGGTGGACAGTATTAGCAAAGTACACATAATGTTTCAATACGGACCATATGGGTCGCAAGTGTCATGTTACATATTCATGACAGATAAAGAATATGTTCATATAATGTGAACTGGTGGTATTAACTTTCACGGCTTTCGTCATTTGTTTTCAATTACTCTCGCGATTAACACGAATTGTTATATGTAAGTACATTTAAAAGATGGCAGTGAAGTTAAGAAGCAATAAAAAATGCGTTTTCTTAGTTGGAAAAATTCTAAAAAAATACAAAATACATATATACAAGCCCAGTGAGCAGGATTTTTAGAACAGTTTAGATAATTTCTTTGATTTAGTAAAAGCATCAGCCAAAGTATCATCTTTGAACCTGATGAATATTGATGAAGATAAGATATTTTTACAAAAACAAAGAGAAACCGGGCGTCCAGGGTGTTTAGCGGGTGTAGAGAAAAAGTTAGCCGAAAAAGAAGAAAGCACAAGATAATGGGATTTAAATGAAGATAAAAAAGATTTGAGCAAATGTGTTCCGGAGGTTTATCGTCATCTGTTACTACGCAACATTCTATTCAAATACAAGGGCATCAAGTTCAACTTACCATCTCTGATTAAAACCTTGAGGAATCCTTGGCATCCTCCTGTCAAATGGTAAGTTCAGAAACTACTACAAAACGAGGAAGCAAAAATTTTATCACGCCTAAGTTAGTTGCAGCTATAGATAGATATCAATTAAGCAAACGGCTGTAGAAGAAGAACTAAATCTTAGGTGTGATAATTTTGAGATAAATAAATCGTCTATTCAACGGAATCTATAAAATCAGATTTTCGGAATAATATGCATGAAATAATGACTCACTGGGATGGGAAATTATTACTTGGACTTGACAGGAGAAGTTCTCAAGAAGAACGCCTAATTCTAATTTCGTTTGCAGAAAACGTACAAGGATAAGCGAGCACTTCAAGACATCTTTTTATTCATTGCGGTGAAGGCACCAAATGGCTCAAACGAAATAAGGACTACGAATTGAGGGCATGCACCTGGAATGTCCGGTCCCTTAATTGGGAAGGTGCCGCTGCCCAGTTGATTGATGTCCTCGTGAAAATAAAGGCTGACATCATCTTCTTCTTCTTCTTCTTTATTTGCCAATTCGTATTCGAATATTGGTGATCATATAACATTTAATAATATGTACAGTATTAAAAAGCTTAATATTAATATAATAATTTATTGCTTTTATTTTCTTACTATCATTGTCATATGATAAGCTGGGAAGTATACTTCAGTGGTTTCCCCTTGCCTTCTGAAGGGTTTACTGTTTTCCGTCCTTACACATTTATATAGCGAACCGCTTGATACAAGTACAGACATCCGCTTTCAGCCGTACTTATAGTAACAGACGCTGATATGTTATGGATTGCTTTTAGCTTCGATATTCACCATCGACCTTATCGGCATGGGTGGCCCTACTGGTAGCTACGCTACCGCCAGCATCGCTCTTTGGATCATTATATCTACTGAGCCCCCTCATCACGTCATGATAGCAAATCCCCGAGGAGGGGCTTGGAGCACGCCTATGAGAGAGCCAAGATTCGCACCCGCCTCTGTGCAGCAAAAAACGCGCGCCACCAAACACAAGGAAGGTTCGACGTCGAGAAGCTGCAATCACAACAGACAGCCGAACGATTTTCTACTCGGCTTGCACTCCTGCTCTCTGAGAGCACTCGTCAACAACTCGGTATAAGGGAACTGTGGGACGGCATTTCAAACTCCTTACGTACAGCTGCAACCGAAGCCATTGGTTTTCGGAAAGTGCAAAAGAACAGCTGGTACGACGAAGAGTGCCGTGTCGCAGCGGAGAGAAAACAGACTGCCTACCTCGCAACGTTACGATCGACCACAACACGTGCGGGATGGGATAATACCGAGAGTTGAAGAGGAAAGCGAGCCGCATTTGCAGACAAAAAAAGAAAGAGGCCGAAATGCGTGAGAAAGCTGGCCGACAGGGGTAATGCTCGAAAATTCTACGAAAAAATGCGGCGGCTTACAGAAGGTTTCAAGGCCGATTCCCCAATCGATGACAATGAAGCAGACGTTCCATTGCCCGACCATGAAGAAGTTCAAATAGCAATTACCCGCCTGAAGAACAACAAAGCGGCGGGGGCCGATGGATTACCGGCCGAGCTATTCAAACACGGCGGCGAAGAACTGATAAGGAGCTTGCATCAGCTTCTTTGTAAAATATGGTCGGACGAAAGCATGCCCAACGACTGGAATTTAAGTGTGCTCTGCTCAATCCACAAAAAGGTAGACCTCACAATCTGCGCCAACTACCGTGGGATAAACCTTCTCAACATCGCGTATAACGTTCTATCGAGCGTATTGTGTGAGATATTAAAGCCAACCGTCAACAAACTTATCAGTGTGGCTTTACACCTGGAAAATCAACAACCGACCAGATATTCACCATGCGCAAATCTTGGAAAAGACCCGTGAAAGGAGAATCGACACACACCACCTCCTCGTCGATTTTAAAGGTGCTTTCGACAGCACGAAAAGGAGCTCCTTTATGCCGCGATGTCTGAATTTGGTATCCCCGCAAAACTAATACGTCTGTGTAAACTGACCACCAAAAGCTCCGTCAGAATCGAAAAGTACATCGCCGAGCCGTTCGGTATCAGACGAAGTTTCAGGCAAATCGACTCCCTATCGTGCGACTTCTTCAATCAATTCAATTCGAGCTGCAGAACTTAATCGAGCAGGTACAATCTTCTATAAGAGTGTACAATTGCTGGCGTATGCCGATGATATCGGCCTCAACACCCGCGCCGTTAGTTCTGCTTTCTCCAGACTGGACAAGAAGCAAAGCAAATGGGTCTGGCAGTGAACGAGGGCAAGACGAAATATCTCTTGTCATCAAACAAACAGTCGTCGCACTCGCGACTTGGCTCCCACGTCGCTCTTGACAGTCCTAACTTTCAAGTTGTATGTAGATAGTTTCGTATATTTGGAAACCAGCATAAACACCACTAACAATGTCAGACTGGAAATCCAACGCAGTCTAATTCTTGCCAACAGGTGCTACTTCGGACTGAGTAGGCAATTGAAAAGTAAAGTACTCTCTCGACGAACAAAAGCCAAACTCTATAAGTCGCTCATTATTCCCGACCTGCTATATGGTGCAAAGGCTTGGACGATGACTGCAACCGATGAGTCGACGTTACGAGTTTTCGAGAGAAATATAGCATTCGATGGAAGGATGAGCTGTGCGAGATATACGACGACATTGACATAGTTCAGCGAATTAAAAGACAGCGGCTACGCTGGCTAGGTCATGTTGTCCGGATTGACGAAAACAATCCAGTTCTGAAAGTATTCGACGCAGTATCCGCCGGTGGAAGCAGAGGAAGAGGAAGAACTCCACTCCGTTGGAAGTACTAAGTGAAAAAGGACCTGGCTTCGCTTGGAATATCCAATTGGCGCCACGTAGCGAAAAAAAGGAACGACTGGCACACTGTTGCAAACTCGGCTGTAATCGCGTAAGCGGTGGCTACACGCTGATAAAGAAGAAGAAAAAGCCACAAGATCCATATTTGTGCTTTTTAAAGAGGCTTAAGGAATATGAAGCTGTTGGCAAATTGAGATCCAGTTGCCCTGATCAAATTTAGTCCACATCTTTGGTACTTGGCAGAAGAAATTGTCATTCTGTGACTCTTTTGATGATGAAGTTAATAAATAAACCAAAACGAATGTAGTAGTGAATTTCCAAAGAAAGTTTGTACGATTATGAGAAGATTTATATTCCATCTACAGAGGATATGTCTGATTATTTGTATAATAAGTAGGATTACAATAAATAGTATTTATTGTATTAAATTTTATTTATTGTATATTGTGAATTTATTGTTTGTTTATTAAAAAGTATTGTTTTAATTCTGTTTTCAATAAATTGTTAATAATACTGCCTAATTTATTGTTGCAGGAAAATCATTAAGTGTTTTTGTATTTGTCAAGAGCACAAATTTATTTTATCTATTTAAAAGTTATAAAATTTTCCTCCAGAGCCTCGTTAGTACACGGGATGAAGATGTTGCCTATTTAGAGGCTTTCTTTAACGGCAGTTAATGATACAGCTGAAAGAGATGTAAAACTTACCCAAGGTTTTCATGATTTGATCACTACAAAAGAAGAGCAAACACAATTTTTTCCTACACTGTGTTCAGGAGCATAGAAATCTGTATCCACATTGTATAATAAGATAAATATTTCATAAAAAATTTAATATTTCAATTGATTTAGCTACATAACGGAAGGGGTTAATAACACTAATTTTCAAGATCTTCAGAGTTCTGTCGGCACGGGTTACCGTTGACGTAGGAAGATGAAATTTTTCGATATCCAAACAAAAATTTTTTTCAACCTTATAAGGGACACCCTAATAAAGAGACTAATTGTACTATTTTGTACCTAAAAACCTACAAAAAGAGATTCATCGTAAGAGATCGTACAAATAGATATCGTCCCCTCAATATAACAATAGCGTATGTGCTCATACGCCATTATTTTTTTATTGCATATTTAGAATCTCCATCATTGATTCTATGTCTGGTCAAAATTTCGTCAAATTCTACTTCCACAAAGTGGGTCAAAATGTCATTGAATAAAATGGTGTATAATTTCATGTTCAAAAATTTCCTTCAATAAGTGTATAAGCTCATATGCGCTATTTTGATTGAAATTGCTACTGCAAAGTTGTTAAAAGAATAATAGTGTATGCGCATTATACTCCATTTTTGCCTGTAGAAATAAATACAATTTATCAAAACTTTAACTCATAAAATAGCTTATAATAATATACACTATTGTTTGAGAAATAGTTTTATTCCGACCATTTCTATACTCCACATAAGCTGTTTTATTTTCAATACAAATTCGAAAGTTTTATCAGAAATTTACAGGAGTAGTAACCTATGCGATATTTACGTAGTTTTGACTACATGAATGCCAAGGAAATATTGTAGTCATTTGAAATTTCAGCTTGCAAATTCATTTCGCAGAGAAAGTTTGTTCATTAAAAATATGGATTTTAAACATCTGAGTGAGTATCGTCTTTTATATAATGTAAGTGAAGTAAGTAAGGTAAATATCAACAGGCTGTGACACGAAACCACCAGTCGTTGTGGAAATTGCTCCAAAGACTGATGAGTTTGATTTCGCTGTGGGATTGCCGGACATAGAGATACCTCAAAAAGAGGTGTTCAACTTTTCGTTTACTGGCGAATACAATAAAGAGCTGCCAATTTGTAATCGAAAGCTGCATGATCTTCAAAATTTGCGCAAAAAGAGTGTAATTCCTCGTGGTTCGCAGTCATTTTTTTTTAACTTACGAGGTGGAAACAAGCGAAATTGTTTAGATGAGCCAGATGTAGCAGAGGAAGAGAATGAAGACGAATGAATTTCTAGTTGTTTTTGATTTACGCAATGTATACCTTCATTTCAGAGAACGGCTTCCGTTGAGCGCAAAAATGTTCATGCACGATCAATACCCGAACTATCAGCACATTCGGCTCAAGCGCTCAAAATGGCATTCGTGAATGTTTTCGCTACTGAGCTAAATTCAGCTCAATTGCGGTAAATTCGTTTGCTTGCTGAGTTTATTCACGCTCGTGTTGAACAAAAACACAAAAGAGCAAACTCAACGCCTATGAGCAAACTCAATGGGTATGAGCAAACTCAACGCATATGAATAGACTCACTGTGCTTGAATAAAGGCGCCGTCTCCTTAAGCGATTTGCAGCACTTACATACATATGGGTTTTTCCATAGAAAAGTCTACCGGGAGCAAAAATTAAAATAGTGATAAACAAATAATTTTTTCTGATATTATATAAAAAAAATATATATATATTTTTATAATATAATATGATTTGCAGCTTATCTCAAGGGTTTTTGTTAGAAAAATGACCTAAAAGTTGAAATAGCGTAGAAAGTAACATTTGTGTACCTTTATCCCTTTTTTTTATATTTTTTGATAATACGTAAATTATTATTATGTTTGCACTAGTCTTATTACATCTTGCTAGAAACAACAATGAATACAAAAAAATCAACGAGACCAAACGAAGCTCGATAACGGTAAATTTTTATTTTGCTTTCATTGATATTGTTTTGTCGCGTTCTTGTCCGTAAATCATTATTTTTTATCAGTAGTTTGCGATCGATCGTAACACGTGGCTGCAAATTTATATTTAAATCAATTTTAGTGACCTAAATTTAAAAAAAAAAGTTTCAGTATCTTATATTCATACAAAATATTTTAATTGGTTTTTGAAGTGTGTCGCGTTCGCTACCGTAAGTATAACTTTTTTGAAAAATATTTTTTTTTTTTTTTGCTTTTTTCAGCATGTATATTTATTTATATAGATAGGTAAAACATGTGGCTTAGCAAGAAAAGAAATATCAAAACCCGAAAACTCCATTCGATCTCCTGTGACGATCATTTGAAATTAAAAGTAGCTCAAACCGCATATTCATTGAAAAAAATATTTCATAAAAAAACATTTCTCATTTATTTTTACTTATTTTCTCATATGAATTTTTATTTTTGTTTTCAATTTCATTTTTTGAATTGGAATTATTATAGCAATCGTCATTAGAATCATGGAAGGCAAATACATATGTCACGTTCTAAATGTCACGTGCTAAATTAGATTTAAGCTTGTAAAAAAACAGCGATGAAAATATATCAAAAAGAAATGTATCAAAAGAAGCCCTTTTTAGTTTAAATTAATCATTCTAAAATATATTGTTGCGTTTCGCAGAATCTTGCATTTTTCTATATGTAGTCGAAAGCAAGTTCTATTTTTTGTCGCGTTCTTGATCCCATGTTTATTGCTAATGAATTGGAAACAAATTATCGAAAGCTCCTACATTTTGTACTATACATAGTGATAATGAAAAGCTTTCGAATAATAACAACACATTTTTTTGTTAATTTTTTTACTTTTGGTTTATGCACTTCAAAGGCGTACGACTGTTGCGTTCTCGACCATGGAAATACCCATAAGTCTGTTTAAATTTGAAGAATTTTTTGGCAAATATTTTAAAATATTGTTACAGGATTGGCAGTATATATCGTCCCCTCAATATAACAATAGCGTATAATTTTTTTTGGGTTTTGAGAAAATCGAGTTTAAAGTTTTTGTAATTTTCTTATTGAAGGAAATTTCTGAACATGAAATTATGCACCATTTTTCCAATGATTCCAATGACATTTTGACCCACTTTGTGGAAGTAGAATTTGACGAAATTTTGACCAGACATAGAATCAATGATGGAGATTCTAAATATGCAATAAAAAAATAATGGCGTATGAGCACATACGCTATTGTTATATTGAGGGGACGATATGTAAATCCATTCCAAATAGTGCCATCCTCTTTAATAATTTCAGATAATATATTCCAAACATGGCTCCTTCCCTTATGTCGGGCTGACAATGTGTAGGCGTTTGTACGTATTTTTTCTAAAATATCTTCTTGCTCCATATCGACGGGATGACAAATACATACTAAAATATAAGTTGTGTACCAAATTCTTAGTGCAATGCATGTGACACATAAGCTGATCGCGAACAAAGCATACAAAAACTATATACATATGTACATACCAGAGAACTTCACTTTTTCCTTAAATCAGCTCATACGCAAAAGTTTCTATTCAATTCCAATCACTGAGCGAAAGTGAGCTAAACATTTAGTAAAGTGAGCGAGCATGAGCTAAATATTTCGTGAAGTGAGCAAACGTGAGCAAAGCATTTCGGACCGAAGGCTCACATTGTACGCGAATGAGCGATTCGGCAACATGAGCTGATTTTTACTCAACGCTGTGTTTCGCTCAGTGATTGGACTTGAATAGAAACTTTTGCGTATGAGCTGATTCAAGGAAAAAGTGAGTTTTGCAGTTCTCTGCTTCATTTGTCATAATTTTTTGTTTATAATAACCCAAATTGGAAAGTAATGAATAAATGCCACTGAATTAACAAAACTATGAATTAATTACTGTTTTATAATGTTACAAATTGATATTTTTGAGATCAAATATTTTAATAAAAATACCGTAAAATTATTGAATAAAACAGCGTATACCATACAAAATAAAATAGTGTATCAGATACATCATACGAATTCCTTAAAAAATAAAATGGCCTATGTAGAGGACTTGCGCTTTGAATAACATAATTATGGTCTTAAAGGATGCGTAGAATAAAAAAACTTAGTAAATTTAAAGACAAGAAACGGTATAATGTACTCATCGAAAAATCCACTATGAAGAATTTTTATTTACCGCGATATTGAGATTTTAATAGACATCTGATTTGACAAAAACTTTAAACTCGATTTTCTCAAAACCCCAAAAAAATTATACGCTATTGTTATATTGAGGGGACGATATTTTCTTGTATCTGGTAGCATTTTATAAAAATATACAAAAAGGTAGATAACAAATATATCTTCAACTATACCCTAATGATGTTAGTTTGGAACAGGCTAATACCTAGTTATTACTAATGATATCTGTTGGGACTATTTCATTCCCAATTGTAATTGTAGAGGGAGTACTCTTTTTAAAGATTTCTCGCACAATTTTTTACATGAACTTTAATTGTTTATAAAACGTGGGAAGTGATAATAGCAAGCATGAGCTAACCTAATAAAGCCAGTAATGTGTATTTGTATGTACATATGTACATACATAAGTAAATGCAGGCACGGCTGGTACAATAGATCTTCTGATGTGTGTGACGTGCCCCATTGGGATTATTTACTCCCTCCTATTTTCGTACGTATATTTGATAGGTGTACATATGTATATACATACATTCAATACATGCCTACACACGGTCTCATTAATAGGTTAATTCTTTGGAACAGTTCTACATAGAAATTAGTCAAAGCGTTATCGCACCTTAACGACGAATTATTTAACAACAAATCGGTTAACATATATAGATACACACGTGTGCAAAATAATCTTTGTTTTTATATATTGCACAGTTTGTGTCATTATATGTACATATGTACACACTATGTACATATGTACGTATGTATATAAATGTCTACAGGCTTGCATAGGTTAATCGTTTAGTGTGCCATTCAGACCGACTATTTACAGTCGTCTGATCCCCTTGGTACTTTCTATTCACACATTCTATTCATTCAATAGTTCTGCAAAGTACAAATGACCAAACTGATAAATGTAGGCTAATCTTTTTATGTGTTTAACTTTTAACCATATTTACGAGTTGTTATTGAATTGTATGCCCCGTTATGTATGAAAATGTGCATACCCGGCAGTAAAAATATTGTCGCTTCTGTTGTATAATTTTCTGTAAGGCAAAACACAATGATAGTCAATTATATCCTTCAGGGTGTTCTCTGTATATCTGATATATATTTTAGAGCTTGTATTTTTTTGTTCATAAGGCTTTGAAAGTCATTGTTAACATTTTCCGATGATGTAGTATGCTTATTTATATAGAGCTTAAAGGCTTAAAGCTAATTTGAATATTGTGTTGAAATTTAAACTCAATTGTTCAATTCACAACCTGTAATCGTAAAATTACGATTTTACGATGCTTTACGACAGGTAGTGAATAGCTCAAATATCACTTTAAGAGTTAAAGTACTTGAAGGATCTTTACGCTGCAGTTCCATATTACCATTAGTTCTAGAATTCGCAGTAAATTCATAATACATATATAAAATACGGTAAATATATGTACTTCTTTTCTAAAGAGTAGCTAACTTTAAGCTAGATTTTCGAATATTTTTGTATTGATTTCTATTTGGGTATAGAAGATTTTCAATGCGGACGATGATGGTGATTATTGTGTGGTTGAGCTTTTCTATTTCCAAAATTTTCTCGATATTTCTCGATATTATTCATTTATTATGAAATTCAATTTTGCAAATTATTCAGTTTCGTAGAATTTGCATTTTCTGTATCCCGGTTCTTTCACAGTTAAAAAGAAGCAAAATATAAAACTTTATTATTATAATAACTGTTCCTTTAACAATAAATATATTAATATACACTGATCTTATTTTGAAAAAACATAAAATTTTTACATATAACCCATATTTTTGGGACAACTTTTACATGCATTTTTGGAAAATAACACAATGCAACCATTACCGTAATATTAAAATAAAATATTTATCTTGACTTACAACCACACTAGTTTTAGTAATTTACGACTCTGATAATTATCAGATATCAATTATAAGTGATGCTGTTTTTAGCTAGTTTTGAGTTGCTAAAACTGAAAATGATAATAAAAATTTTATAACACGTAAAATTTTTTGTGTTGTGTCAAGCGGTGTAGCGGTCAAACTACCACCATTTACTGAAATGAAAAAAATAGCTGTACGTGATGGAAAATTAACTCAAATTTGTAATAAGGACTCCTCAAATACCCCCATAGACCTCTTAGCACATCAGTCGCAACTTTTTCTTTTTGATTCGTTAACTATTGCGTAGCACTTTTTATATGAGCCTACTGCTTTCTTTGGATTTCTTCCAGTAGAGGAAGGAAGCGCATATGTTTTAGAAAGATTAATTACTCGTCTTCTATCATATTTTAAAAATTAAACAAAATGAGCAAAAATTAGCGAAACTTTAAATATTTGAAATGTAGTTGCATAAAAGATTACACCAAAACCAACTGTCATAGTTAAATGGCATTGTAAGTCATTTATATTAAATACAAATTTAATATTTTTGTTTGCTTTTACTTTTGGAATAATCCATTAGACTGTAAGCATGATTCTATTATATAAGGTTGTGTCAATAATTCAGAAATCGATCAGACCATATTTTTGTACGGCGATATGAGTCGTAACCTTCATAACAGCTTTTTAGTATAATAAAACCTTCATAACAGCTTTTTAGTATAAGAAAAACTCGAATCAAGTATTCGATAATTTGTTTTTTTTGTCTTGTCGCATTTAAGATTGTCTGCATTGATTTGCAAAATTCCCTAGTTTGCTGTATCAGAAGTTTCATCCTGATCTTCTGTTACGTAATCAGGATCGTTGACGTCGTCTTGGTCGTCTTCGTCAACCATCCATTCTCCAGCCACTTTCTTGCTAGTCTCTGCGACAGTTTGTTCTGATTACATTTGCTCATTCTGTTCAATTCTGATGTCAATTATATCCTGGGTTTCAGGATCAATCTATCCACATCCATTATGATGATTATGCATGAAAGCAACATGCAATCATAATAATTAACGTTTTATTTAAAAACAAGACACTAAGAGACAAGAAAAGACGAATAATTGAAATTTGATAAGCAGTTCCGTAATAGGCTTTTGTCACCGAATTCTAAATGGTACGAAAATATAAAAAAATGACCACGAGATAACAGAAACAACAGTTGGATTACAAATGAGATAAGCTTCGATAATTGTATGAAAAAAGTTCATAGGTACATTCGTATCCACAGCACTATAAATCGTAATAAAACAAACAAACTTTCTAAAAATTCAAATAGCCGAATTAAGCAAAATATCATGAAATTTCAAATTTCTATTGAATTGTTAAGTTACCATTTTACTAATGTTGCAGGTGCAGCTGTTTCTAGGTTTCCGAACAAGGATTAAATTGTGTAAGTAAAGTATATTATTCAGTTATGCTCCAAATCTTAAAACAAAAATTTATATCCACCATTTAAAAATTATATTGTTTAATACTTCATGATCACTACATAACTGGAAAAGTAGAATCCACACGCTATTGCAACAAGTATGTATGCAACTGTTGCGGGGTTCGCGCAAAATATTGATTTGGCGAAGTTTTTCTTTATTTATCTAAACTAAATATCAGCAATTGTAGTAAATTATTTGTTTATTGAGTTTAAACAAACCAACACTACATCATAGAAGACTAATTACGGAGTTATTTGCTTGCATGATTTTCTGATGGTTATCTGTGTATATTGTTTCTATATGGTATGGTTGTGTGTAATTCACAATGCTGTTTGATTGCAAGAAGCTTAGCAACTAAGTATGTCTAATACTATTAATAAACGAGGAAGGTCACTACTGTGCAGGTATACTTCGCAAATGATGTAACACAATTGTAAGGTAGGATTGAGGGCATGTGTACATTTTCGTTGGAAATTACAAAATGTAGAAGAGATGCATCGCATATTCGTATTAGAATTTACCTGGAACTAGAGCAGAGACATGTCGGTCATTATGGTGTTTGAAACTTATCATTGAGATCTCATGGTCTACATATAAGTTATCACTTAGTTTGATTGGTCGGTTTATCTAGCAGCTATATGCTATAGAATATGTACATATACATATATAAAATTGTTATAAATTTATTTTTCAGTTTAAATGAATTTAAGAGGCAAAAACACATCAATCAATAAATGTCCATAAAAGCAATATCCGACACATTCGAAATGAAAGTCAAAAGATATAAAACGTTAAAATTAAATTTTATTCCCTTGCAACCTTTTGCTACAGAGTATAATAGTTTTGATCATCCAACGGTTTTATGTATCACTTACGACTAATACTATCGGACCGACAACGGAAACATGTTTTCGTGGGAAAAACTGGTTTTTGCACGAAAACTTGTGTTTTCGTCCATGTAAACTCTGTCGCTGAAAACTACTTGAAAACTTATATTCCACTCATTATAATCGGTGCCTGCTCTAGTTTAATCGATTTTATTGGAAGACATATTTTGCCGGCTCTAAATTGTCACTTGATATGTGTTTACATTCCATATACAAACACAGCTGTCAGCTGATATTGTCATATTAGGGGGATTCTCTTGCTCTTGCAAAACCCTTGCACGCTGCACGAATTGCAGAGTTTTCCACACGCAGAAAATTATTTGCAATGGTTGTAAAATATGTCAGACCAAAACCCATGTTTATTTTCGTGCCGTCATATATCACGGTGCTCTCTTGGCTTTGCATATTTCGGTATAGGATTTTAGCATTTTATGTCATCGTGCAATCTTGCAAGAGCAAGAGAATCTCCCTATTGATAGTTGTCAGTGAAAACTCATCAAAAACACACATTGTCGGTCCGAACGACTTATATTCCACAACCCACAAATGTGTTTTCTAAATGTTTTCAATGTCGGTCCGAACATAGCATAAACGATATATATATAGAGTTATATACATCTGCATATATAAATTATCACCATGAGGACAAAATCTGTAATTGGCAAGCTGTAAAAATCCAACTAAAACTGTTCAAGCCACTAGGTTCCGCGCCTCAGTACTTATAGCTGACTTTTGATCGAAATATTTGTCAATGTGTCAGATAAACAAATAAAATTTAGAGATAATCCTTCTCTGACAATGCCTGAATCCGGCCAATACTTCCCTTAGCTCCTATATATCAAAAATAAAGATTTTCTAAATTTAGCGGGACTTTGTGCTGCATATATCGGCCAATATTTGAGTTATTTTATGGATTATTACAAAGCATGTTTTGCTTTGCAAGATAATAAAATGTTCGGTTGCACCCGAATTTAGCCTTTCTTGTTTTTATTTCATTTCATATAACTAAAAGGAAGGTTCCAAAGTAAACAGGACTTTTTGAATGTAGCGCCATCTATATGTTGACTGGTGCATTCGAATCTGCTATCCTTATCAATTACCCAGTGAGAATTTCATGACATTTCATTGATTGGAAGTGAAGTTATTTCGTTTTAAGTGTCAGTATGTTTTTGTTATCGGTGCGAAAATGAGTTTCGAACAAAGAGCCATCATTAAATTTTGTTTTAACATAGGTAAAACTTTTACCGAATCGTTTCAATTGATGAAACAAGTTTATGGCGATGATTGCACGAGTGGCTTCAACATTTTCAAAGTGGTCGTGAGGACATAAGTGATGATCAACATGTGGGCCAATCAAAATCGGTGATCACCGGAAATTTCAACGAAACTGTGTGTGAATTCATCAAAAATCAGCCCAAAATCATAATTGAAATACATGGAAATGGAATTGAACATCTCTAAATATCGATTTATTGCATTTTGACCTAACATTTGAGCTTACGAAAGGTGTGTGCACGGTTTGTTCCACACAAATTGACTGACGACCAAAAATTGCTCAGAATTCAACATTCGATTCGACGTTGTGACCGATTATTTGACCAAAAATCACATTTTAACCATTAACCACTCCCCATATTCACCTGATATGGCACCGTGCGACTTTGTCCTTTTCGGAAAAATGCATTTGCCCATGAAAGTAAAGCGTTATGCAGACGTAGACGCCATCCAAAAGGCTTGCAACGGCATACCGGCGGCCATACCGGCCAAAGAGCTAAAACACTCGTTCGACATGCTTTTGGACTGTGAAAAAAGCTGTATTGAAGCAGAAGGAGACTATTGTGAATAAAATAAATTGATTTTGCCGAAAAAAACATTTGTTCTGGTTTTTTTTAAAGTCCTATTTACTTTGGAACGCACCTTGTATGTATATCGTCATTTTCGATTAAATAATTGTTATCTCACTGTTTTTCCATGTCTTTACTCAAAAATTTCTCTTAATTTCTCTCTTAGACTGGAAAATTAATCATATTTTAAAGAAGATATTCTACCATATGTATATTATGGAATACGATTTGGCAGTTTCTTTTGAGCTTTGTCCTGTTACGCATATCGGTCATTGGCTGCTTCTTTATAATTTTGTGTCATGTCTTTCTCGAGTTTTTCAATCCGTCTTGAATGCGGTCTTCCTCTTGCTTTAGTGGTGAATGTTAAAGCCTTTATAATTTTCTTCTACGCTGTCAGATATTCATTCTCGTTACATGGCCGAGCCATCTTAGACAAGTTTTCTGTGCACAATTCTCGCAAATATTTTGTAAACGATTTGGAGAAGGGAAATTCCATTGTAATTTTTGAAGATTGTATTATCACGCTTTCTGTGGGGGTTATTATTTTCGCAGCTCATATTTCTGGTATTGATGGCAGTTGCTCATTGGGACACTCAGACACTGCCATGTTCGGGCGTATTATTATCAAATCCGTAGTAAATCAAACCCGCTAGCAATCAACAGTTAGAGTTAAACGCTTGAATTCCAATATTTTGAGAATAAGAAAGTCTTTCTTGTAAAAAAATATTCGTATATCTTCAAAAACTTTCAGCAGAGCACGAAAGGTTACGTACCGTACCATGAAGTATGTTATTTTTACATACATGCGTAGTACATATCTAGACACCTGGAGTTTTAAAGAAATTAGTTGTTATTTAAATATTTTAAGTTTAGTTAATTTTAATTAATTAATTAGTTGTTATTAAGTAAGATAGATAAAACGCAAATAACTTGAAAAGGGGCAAAACATTTCAAAAATTTAATTGTACTCAAGAGGTATATTGCTACGAATAGTAGATTGTAGCGACTCTTTATGCTCTAAACACTTCCTACAGTCCTTCCATTAATGTTATATGTATTTGTTGTTTCCAAATTTCAGCTTGCCTCTTCCCGGATTTCATGAAGTTTTTTCTTTGTTTTTCAGATGGCCGCATTAGATAAATTATAATCCAACGACAATCAATTTACATGAATGCCTTCATCGATTTTTCTTAAAATCTCAGCTTTAATGCATATTTAATCTGATTTGCAATGATTTTTTCTGCTTTGTTGACATTTTTAACATACTTACTATAAATAACCCAGAAGTTCAAACGCTCATGACAAACAACGTATGTATGTATATACCTCGCGACATCTGCAATAATTTTTACATAGAAATTTAAGGAATACATATGTACATATGTAGCAATTATTTTCCTGACCAAACAAACGGTTTGAAAAAAAGATAAGCTCAAAAAAGTTAACCAAAAGTTAACTTTTTAGAACGGTACGTTGGATGCTCCAAATCGGTCAGCTTAGCCGAAGGTTTAACTTTCTCGCGAGTTAACTATTGCGCGATTCTACTGTGTTTTAATTTAGAAAAATCACATAACTGTATCAATGTTAGAAGTTTGTGCCACTTCATTTTCAATTGATAAATTGACAAGATTACGACAAATATTTAGCGTTAATTTTTATCAAAATCCATTTTAATCATTCACTTAATTTTCAATTATGTTGTCAATAGATAAAAATATTTATTTGAAAATTATCCAAATATATCCGTAATACTATTCTATTGATTTCACTAAAATTAATTAATTAAGTATATTTCAATTAACCAAAGTGCCTGCGTTTCTGTTTACAATTTAGATGTTGTCCTATGCTCCTTCTTCCACCCTAAAAGGATTATGTTAGATAATGGCGGATGTATTCTTGGGTTGTCTGTATTTCTAGACACATTGTAGAGCATGGTTATTTTTTGATAAGTTTCAAGTGTTAAGCTTAGTATCCAGCTCTCAACAAACGCGGTTAAATTTTCTTGTGCTAGTATGCAGCTCTAAAGAAATCTGGTACTAATTTTAATACATTTTTTCAATGAAATGTCAACAATCAACAATTGTTTCTTGAAGGAAAATCAAAGTAATCATTAAATTCATTCTTCATTTAGTTAAAATCATTATTATGAAATATAGTTCATTTTGAAATTTTGTATAAAACTTACGAGTCTTCATCTACATTCCTTAAATCGCAATGAAAATATTTATGTAGTATATTATACTTACACACATAAATTTATTTTCTCTTGCTCTTCTAACGTGGATCATTTACAATGCGTAATCAGCTGTCAAAATTAAGCTCAAGAAATAAGCAATTTTTTTCTATAGCAATTACTTAAGAGCTGGATACGGATTTTTAACAACACCTTTATTGCTGTAATTAAATTTAGTTAGAGAAAATATAATTCAAAAGTCCAATGGTGTGGGCTTTTGAGGAAATTTTCCGCCAACAGCATGTACTTCGTAGCATAATTCTGTTGCATCTACTCCGTCAATCTATGTACTGTGAGTTACTGACATTCGAATTTTTTATAATGTTCAAAAATGGATGTGTATGTAATACTTTGCATCTGATCAAAGTTTTAGTAACTTTCTACTGATCGTATCTTCCATCGATTGCAGACAATGCAATCAATAATGACAAAGAGAGATGAATTTCAAAATTTTGCTTACCATTGCGAATTGAAGCGCTAAACACATAGAGCGCGACAGACTGCAAACTACATCTGTCAAATATTAAAATACACACGTTTTTATGGACACTGTTATTTTGACAGCTGCACGACTACACGACTGCAGGCCGACAGTTGTCGTTCTCGCTAACTTCAATATCCTCCTATATTTGCCAATGACAGTAGGACGACAGTAGAGTTGACAGTAGAATGGAAGATAGAAAGAGGAGGTAGAGTGGTGATGCCACTAATATGTAAAATGTAAAATTATTCACAGCTCTAACAAACTTGATGCTATTTTACAAATAAAAGCATAAAATAGCTCTATTATATCATTTGTAATAACAATTGATAATTTAAAGCAAAAATATTTACCTATTTACTTATTTTTTGCATAAAAAATTTCACTTTGAACAAAATATTAAAATTTCATTTAAGTGAAAGGAATTAGTATGGCCACAACAAAATTGTGTACATACAAAATGGACAACTGCAGCGCTGAATACATAGAGCGCGACAGACTGCAAACTACATCTGTCAAATATTAAAATACACACGTTCTTATGGACACTGTTATTTTGACAGGCGCACAACTACACGACTGCAGGCCGACAGTTGTCGTTCTCGCTAACTTCAATATCCTCCTATATTTGCCAACGACAGTAGGACGACAGTAGAGTTGACAGTAGAATGGAAGATAGAAAGAGGAGGTAGAGTGGTGATGCCACTAATATGTAAAATGTAAAATTATTCACAGCTCTAACAAACTTGATGTTATTTTACAAATAAAAGCATAAAATAGCTATATTATAGCTCTATTATATCATTTGTAATAACAATTGATAATTTAAAGTAAAAATATTGACCTATTTACTTATTTTTTGCATAAAAAATTTCACTTTGAACAAAATATTAAAATTTCATTGAAGTGAAAGGAATTAGTATGGCCACAACGAAATTGTCTACATACAAAATGGACAACTGCGTTGTTTTGTGTACATGCCGGCCATTGTGTTGTTGTTACTTCTCAAAATGTACATGTAGTAAGATGAACAACGACGTTTTCAGTTCACTGTCGTGCTGCTGCAGTCTGTCGCAGTCATTGTGTTTACACTTTGCGTTGTTTTGTGTACATGCCGGTCATTGTGTTGTTGTTGCTTCTCAAAATGTACATGTAGTAAGATGCACAAAGACGTTTTCAGTTCACTGTCGTGCTGCTGCAGTCTACGCACTCGTAGGACCAGGTGGAGAAGGACCTGGGCTTGCTTGGAATCTCCAATTGGCGTCGACAGGCGCGCTGTTGTTAACTCGGCTATAACCGCGTAAGCGGATTCTACGCCAGTAAAGAAGAAGAAGAAGTAATGTTGTATTTATTTTATATTTTATTTAGACAATTGCCTAACTTGCTTATATGGATGGGCTGGCCTTAGCAATTATTTTATAAAGATTAACTATTTCCTATGATATTCCAGCGCTTTTTGAACGTTTTATCAATGTATACCTAGTGTATTTATTTTAATAAAGGCAACTTGTGCTTAACATTAATTACATACATATATAGGATATGACTAATGAAGCAATTTAAGTTGAACAACCACTTATCTTTAATTCGTTATCTTATCCGTTTAATTTAAAAACTAGTTCAGGTGCAATATTTTGAGATAGCTGTGTTTCTCCACTTTATATTATATATAGTAGCGAACAATAGAGAAATATCGTAGTTTTCCACTGGGAATAAAAAAGATGTAGGTGTTTGATTGTTCGCACTGGTGGTAATAAGCTTGGATGTCGATATAAGCGTCGTTTACACAAATAAACTCGCGAGTCGTGGGTTGCAAGTAAGCAGCGTAACGGCGTTAAACTGAAAGTTTGATTACTTAGGTAAATAAATAATAATCCGTTTTTCATTGAAAGATTCTGTATGGCATAATTGAGCAACGCTTTTTTGACCACAAAGACAGATGGAATTTGTTTGTAAACAAAATCATTAGATTTTATGAGAATGATTTTTGTTTATAAATTTATATGTATATGCGAAGAGCTAATAAAAAAATTTGATTTACACAGTCATATAAATATTAAGCCCTTCCATACAAATAACATAAGTAGGTCTTGTATAGTGGTGTTGCATTGAAAACCTGGGGAGGTCCATATACTTATGCATGAAAAAAGTTACCACAATTATCCGCATTTAATACAAAATACGTACATGCATATGTACATATTAATACAAAATATGTACTATATGTACATATGTAAGTATATTGTTTATTATACTCCAAAGTGTGATTTCTAAGTAAGTAATCTGAAAATACTATTCCATTAGTATTTGTGGAAACATTTTATTACTTCTAACAAGAAATTCCGATATCGAAACACTAAAACCGATTTTGTTTAAAAATATATAATGGGTTGTCAAAAAAGTCTTGCGGTATTTTTATTGAATTTTTTTTTTTTTTTGACAACCTATTATGTGTGTATATACTGTAGTGGATTTTATTCATATAATAAACTATTCAATACAGTGAAATTTTTACTTACGGATAAATGCGAATACAAATAAATTTCATTAGCGTTGCTTTCTCAATGTTTGGTGCCAGCCCTTTCGTCCATCTTTTATTTATGAGTTGTTTTTACTATCCTATCTTCAAAGCTGGTTCGAACTGGACACAGTGTGCTACATTTTGCTGAAATCGGTTCAGTAGTTTAGGAGTCCATCGCGGATAAACAACATGACACGTAATTTTTATATACAAAGATCACATACATGCATACATACATATGTTGTCATTAATATGTATTCTCCAAAAGAAAATCTAAAATTTGTGTTGCATTCATTTAATCAAATGCTAAAAATGTGTCACATGTGTCTTCATGTTTACGTAAACAATACGTTGGCAGAAAAATGTTTTTATATTAATACCCTGAACAAGGTATACAAAGTTTATAACACCCAGAAGGAAGCGTCGGAGTTCCTATAAAGTATATGTACATAAGTACATATATATAAATGATTAGTATGTTGAGCTAAGTTGATTTAGCCATGTCCGTCTGTCTGTCTCTCCGTCTGTATATATACAAACTAGCTCCTCAGTTTTTAAGATTTTGTTTTGAAATTTTGCAAACGTCATTTTCTCTTCAAGAAGCTGCTTATTTGTCGGAACTGCCGATATCGGACCACTTTAACATATAGTTGCCATATAAACTGAACAATCGGAATCAAGTTCTTGTATTGAAAACTTTCACATTTAACAATGTATCTTCACGAAATTTGGTATAGATTATTTTCTAAGGCAACAATGTAATCTCCGAAGAAATTGGTCAAATCGGTTATATAGCATATAGCTGCCATACAAACTGAATGATTGGAATCAAATGCTTGCATGGCAAACTTCCTTATTTGACGATATAAGTACATATCTTCATGGAATTTGGTATGAGTTACTGTTCATAGAAATAATGTAATATCGGAAGAAATTGTTCAGCTCAGCTCACTATAGCATATAGCTGCTATACAAACCGAACGATCGGAATCAAGGGCTTGTATGGAAAACTTAAGCATTTGACGTGGTATCTTCACGAAATTTGACATGGATTACTGCTTAAGGTAGTAATATAATCTCCTAACAATTGTTCAGATCGGATTATTATAGCGTATAGCTTCAATAAACTGAACACATAGTTACTAAAAGAAATGTACCTGTGAAGGCTATATTAGCTTCGGTGCAACCGAAGTAAACGTTGTTTCTTGTTTTTTTCTAAAAAATAATAAAAATTTGTGCTCAGATCATAATCTTTTCATAATTTTTCCAGTAAACAAATCAGGAAGCAATTAATAGATATAACGGGATACAACTTTGCACGAATAATTTTTTTCGAGTATGCCACCTTATGACCAAAAAATTGTTTAAATTCAATAGAATCCTTCAAACCCCTAAGTATCGAATATTTAGACCCCGGTATACATATATAGTTGACTTGTGATCAAAAATGTCGATCAATGTTAGATATATAATATGTATATAACTGAAATTAAGGGATAATATCAGGATTTGCGAACACCTTATAGTATTTCCCTGACTTTGATTCTTGCAAGTTGGTTGCACCCGAACTTAGCCCTTCCTTACTTGGATAGTAAAAACAATTCATGAATAAAAAAATATAGTGAAAGCTCTCTTAAATATACGCTCTATTAAGTTGGCATCTCCATTAACCATGCACATTGGCCGGTCGTTATTTTTTCAAATGAAATTTATTTGTATGAATATATTCAAAATTAAACCTCAAGTACAACCCCTTAAATAGTTTATTTATAAATAATGTGATAAAATGTATACCACAGCAACGCCGGATCCTATTATTATTTGGGTATATAGGCCTACTGGGAACCGAGCACCCAAAAATAATATCGGTAACGCGCTATTAGCATACCTCTGTGGTAGTGTGAAAATTGCAAAATACCCAAAAGTTATTTATAAAATGTCCAGTCTAAGATTTTTCAGCAGTGGCGTCATTGGCAAATGTTATAAAAAAAATGCGAGTTTTGACAGCTCTCTCTCGAATTAAATAGTTTTTTATCATTTTATCTATGCCGATGTTGTTTCGCCGCTGACTCGTCAATGACTGAACAATAGAGCGTAAGCAGGAATAAAGGGTTGTTAAACTTATTCCAGTGTGAGAGCGCCTCAAAATTAGCGTTTTTTATAACATTTTCCATTATGGCCAGATTGAACAAAATTACAATTTTTGGGCATTTAAATTCAAATACCCAACATTTAGTATGAATAAAAATTACTATATAGCGGTTATTTATTATATGGAGAAACTATTTAAATCTTTTTAAAGAATATTATAACAACTGACTTTTGTCCTTTCAATGCCCAATAAATGGGTTTAAGCTTGTTAGCTCTCAATCATTAAACGTTTTTAATCATTTTCCATTGAAAATAAAACTATGATGCTTCTAATTACAAAACGTTTCATCAAATATCTTTAAATTTTACAAATTTATTTAATTTTCATTTTTATAAGTGGTCTTGAACGATGCAACTAATCCCTCCGTTTACATATTTTTTTGGTAAAATTTCAATCTGGCCATCGCTCGTTTCCAATTGCTAAACGTCAAAACCTCCTGAACTCGATCAACTGTCAAAGTTTAGGTGGTTTTGACGTTTAGCAATTGCTCTCTCACTTCCAGTGAGAGAGGAGTTAAACATCTCTTTATCTCTGGCGTAAGCATACGGACGAAGTAACCACAATCAGGAATAATGGGATGCCCAACTTATTCCAGTGTGAGAGCGCCTCAAAATAAGCGTTTTTAATAACATTTTCCATTATGGCCAGATCGAACAAAATAAGAATCTTTGGGCATTTAAATTAAAACACCCAGCATTTATTACGATTGCAAATTATTATATATTGGACTTTTAATATATGGCGAAACAACTTAAATTCTTTTTTAAGATTTTATGGTATATTTAAACAACTAACTTTTGATCTTTCAATACTTAACAATGTGAATTAAGCCTGTTAGTTCTCAATTAATAAATGTTTTTAATCATTTGTAATTGAAATATAATTCTACTATGCAAAACGTTTCATGAAATATATTTAAATTTCGCATTTTCTTTGATTTTCATTGTTTTAAATTTTTATTAGCGATCTTGAACGGCGGCAACAAATTCCTCCGTTCACATATATTTTTGGTATAATTTCAATCTGGCCCTTCCAGTCATTCCAATTGCAAAACGTCAAAACCTACCCAATCCAGTCAACTGTCAAAGTTCGGTAGGTGTGCGGTTCTCACATTTCCAGTGACAGGAGAGTTGGGGATCTCTTTATCTCTGACCACAATTGTGCTATGAAATGCCGACCACTGGCCAACCATCGTTTAGCGGTTTGCTGGTGTAGAGACAGTAATTGCAGAGATAAAGAGATGTTTAACTCCTCTCTCACTGGAAGTGAGAGAGCAATTGCTAAACGTCAAAACCTACTGAACTTTGACAGCTAATCGAGTTCAGTAGGTTTTGACGTTTATCAATTGGAAACGAGCGATGGCCAGATTGAAATCTTACCAAAAAAATGTGTAAACGGAGGGATTTGTTGCATCGTTCAAGACCACTTATAAAAAATGTAAAACAATGAAAATTAAATAAATTAAATAAATTTGTGAAATTTAAAGATATTTGATGAAACGTTTTGTAATTTGAAGCATCATAGGTTTATTTTCAATGGAAAATGATTAAAAACATTTAATGATTGAGAGCTAACAAGCTTAAATCCTAGTATTGGGTATTGAAAGGACAAAAGTCAGTTGTTATAATATTCTTTAAAAAGATGTAAATAGTTTCTCCATATAATAAATAACCACTATTTAGTAATTTTTATTCATACTAAATGTTGGGTATTGGGTTGATAAATGCCCAAAAATTGTAATTTTGTTCAATCTGGCCATAATGGAAAATGTTATAAAAAACGCTAATTTTGAGGCGCCCTCACACTGGAATAAGTTTAACATCCCTTTATTTCTGGTAATTGGTTTATTAGTAATTATATGAGCATTTTGTCGAAATATTCCCTGAAGGAGATACCTGACTGTTTTTAAAATCATGTCTACTAATATGCAACAGTTATTTCAGATCCTATTCCTACAACAATTTCGCGTCATAGTGTGAAAATGTAATGATAACCACGTTCATCCGAAAAGAGGGTGGGTACAAAGTTAAATAGAAAACTACTAAACGTGTAATAACTATATAAATAAAATTTTCAGAAATATGAAAATCTTCCTGTAAAAGTAATCCGGAAGGTTTGCAAATCAGTCGTTAAAAATTGGACATTAATTGTGGCACCGCCCATCTTCAGCCGAAATTACATACTGTGTTCAAAATAATAGGAGTGCCCCTGAGAAAAATATTTAACCCAAAAAAATTATCATGTTAAAACATGAACGTCAAGCGCTTTTCAAGAAATATTTCTAATGGTATTCCGCGAGTAAAACACAAAGCATAAACTTCAGCTGCTTACATTATTTCCAATGTTATGAGTTCAAATCTGTGTCGGTCACTGAATTGCGCTGTTCACAAAAATAGGAGTGCGAGCTACCAAGTGGTATAAAACATTTTTATTTAAACAAAATCTGTAAAAAAACTAAAAAGTAAGTAGAAAAAAATAAAAACGATGGGATTTTTAAAGGATAAGTAATTTATTTTAATTAATGGGTGGAGGAAAACATCCCAGCGACAAAAAGCGTGAAATCATTAAAAATCTTAGAAAAAACGGGAAAACTTATAGAGAAATTAAAGAAATACTGGCGTGCTCTGATCAAATGATATCAAATTCCCTGTCCTATAAAAATAAAGCCGAAACCCGTGGACGAAAACGCAAAACTACTAAAGAAATCGATCGACGCATACTCCGGTCGTCTAAAAAAGATCCGAAAGCGTCGCCTAGAGAAATAAAAAAGCGCCTAGATCTTGATGTTAGTGACGTAACAGTTCGTAGACGTTTATTGGAATATAATTTAGTTGCGCGGAGTCCACGAAAAGTTCCATAGTTGACAAAGAATCATAATTAGAGCACGGCTCCAATTCGCCAAGGAACATGGCAACTGGCAACCGGAGAAATGGAGAAATATTTTGTGGACAGAGGAGTGTAAGGTAGTTTTATTTGGTGGCACAGGGTCTAGGCAGTATATCCGTCGTCCACCAAATACAGAATATAAACCGCAATACACTCTTAAGACCGTCAAACATGGTGGTGCATAGTGGGAAAGTTCCTCGTGCAACGACGTGGCACCAATCCATCTGATAAAAGAAACCATGGATCAGTACGTGTATGTGGATGTATTGAAAAAAATTATGCTGCCATAGGCCGAATGGAATATACCATTAAAGTGGTTGTTTCAGCAAGATAACGACCCGAAACATACAAGTGAATCTGCAAAGGAATGGCTTCGGGTCAATAAAGTTGAGGTTATGTCGTGGCCTGCTCAGTCGCCTGGCCTTAATTCCAAAAAAAAACTTATGGGTAGATATTAAAAAAGTTGTTGTTGACCGTAGACCATCAAATGCAAGGGAATTATGAAGCACAGTCCACGAGGCAAGGCAGCAAATCCCGATGAAAAGGTGTCGTGATCTGATCGATCCCATGTTCCGCAGATCTGCAGCAGTAATAAAAAAATGGTGGTTACTCTACTAAATATTAACTAAACTAACTTATATACTAGTGATAATTTCCATTTTTTTAATTTTTTTTTTAGTTTTATTGCATTTTGTGATGCACTCCTATTATTTTGAACACCGAATTTTTGAGGTTTTTATTTAAATAATTTATTTTTTTTTTCATTTATTGTGTATTACTAAAAATTTAAAAGTGCATAATAAGACTGCATAAAATGAACAATTCGTGGATAAAATATAAATTAATAAAATTCTTGTTTTTGTTGAAAAACACAACTTTGTATTCTCTATTGTGATGCACTCCTATTATTTTGAACACAACTGTATGTATGTACCTCGCCTTTGAACCTTATGTCATAGTTTGAATTGTATTAAACAGACTACAAACCCTTCCACATAAGGTTTCATCAGATTATTTCACATTGCAATAGATAAATCAAACACTACATACATATATTGAAACAAAGCTTTTCACGTTTTTGAACTCAGTGTACGAAATTCCCCAGCTCCCATATAATATATACGAGTACATACATATGTATATACATACATACTATATAATGACGTTCTCAGTATTCGTATATCTAATATAATGAATTCCGATCACCTGGGTGATATTTTCCACGTCAATCCAATATATTAAACTTATTATTTTCGGTTGATTTTATAACACATACATACATACGCATATCTCATTTGACGATGATTTTAGTATTATTATCGCTGACACGAAGTGAAATACTATATAACAAGTACAAGGCTAAGTTTGGGCGTAATCCAACATTTTACTCTTCCTAGCAAAACTTTATATTAAACAAGTAAGGAAGGGATAAGTTCGTGTGTCACCGAACATTTTATACTCTCGCATGATAAAGTGATAATCGAGATTTCATTATCCGTCATTTACATACATATTTTTCAAATACCGTATTTGTGTAAAGTTTTATTCCACTATCATCATTGGTTCCTAATGTATATATTATACAGAGAAGGCATCAGATAGAATTCAAAATAGCGTTTTATTGGAAGAAGGCGTGGTTGTTAACCGATTTCACCCATATTTCGTACACGTCATCAGGGTGTTACGAAAATATTATATACCGAATTTCATTGAAATCGGTCAAGTAGTTCCTGAGATATGGTTTTTGGTCCATAAGTGGGCGACGCCACGCCCATTTTCAATTTTTAAAAAAAGCCTGGGTGCAGCTTCCTTCTGCCATTTCTTCCATAAAATTTAGTGTTTCTGACGTTTTTTGTTAGTCGGTTAACGCACTTTTAGTGATTTTCAACATAACCTTTGTATGGGTGGTGGGCGTGGCTATTATCCGATTTCTCAACTGTATATGGAAATGCCTAAAGGAAACGACTTATACAGTTTGGTTGACATAGCTATAGTAGTTTCCGAGATATGTACAAAAAACCTCCGTCCATCTGTCCGTCCGTCCGTCCGTGCAAGCTGTAACTTGAGTAAAAATTGAGATATCATGATGAAACTTTGTACACGTATTCCTTGGCTCCATAAGAAGGTTAAGTTCGAAGATGGGCAAAATCGGCCCACTGCCACGCCCACAAAATGGCGGAAACCGAAAACCTATAAAGTGTCATAACTAAGCCATAAATAAAGATATTAAAGTGAAATTTGGCACAAAGGATCGCATTAGGGAGGGGCATATTTGGACGCAATTGTTTTGGAAAAGTGGGCGTGGCCCCGCCCCCTACTAAGTTGTACATATCTCGGAAACTACTATAGCTATGTCAACCAAAGTCTACAGAGTCATTTTCTTCAGGTGTTTCCATTTACAGTTCAAAAATGGAAGAAATCGGATAATAACCACGCCCACCTCCCATACAAAGGTTATGTTCAAAATCACTAAAAGTGCGTTAACCGAGTAACAAAAAACGTCAGAAACACTAAATTTTACGGAAGAAGTGGCAGAAGGAAGCTGCACCCAGGCTTTTTTTAAAAATTGAAAATGGGTGTGGCGCCGCCCACTTATGGACCAAGAACCATATCTCAGGAGCTACTAGACCGATTTCAATGAAATTCGGTATATAATATTTTCTTAGCACCCTGATGACATGTACGAAATATGGGTGAAATCGGTTCACAACCACGCTTTCTTCCAATATAACGCTATTTTGAATTCCATCTGATGCCTTCTCTGTATAATATATATGTACATTAGGAACCAATGATGATAGCGGAATAAAACTTTACACACGGTATTTGAAAAATATGTAAATTGCTTTAATTTTGATATTGCTCAGGTATACTCGAGAATATATTTTGAAGCAATCTTATATATATACTTACTGACCTACTTATTCGACATAAAACTTGTTAGAATCACCACCAACATTATGAGTTAGTATTGACTCGCTTTTATCTATTTTAACCAAGACGAAACACAATTAACATGCCTTCAATAAAATGCCTACTAATAAAATGCTTCCAGGGTTTCATCAAGGTTCTTCACATACAATCACCAATCATATCGACTATAGTCAGCAGGATGTTCGAAAATCCTGATATATTTCGATTTCCATAACTCGAATATCTATAATTCGAAGTTCTCCATAACTTGAACTCTTGAGCACTAGAAGTCAAATTTCATACAAATCTCCTAATTACATAATATCGAAGTCTCTCTAACTCGAAATTTTTTATGGATTGTGGTGATTTGAGTTGGCATACATATAAAGCCTTTATACTTGAAAAAAGGAGCTATTCATATTTTACTGTCGAAATAAGAAATGATGAACATGAGGAACAAGAACTTCGGGCTTGTAATTGTAAAATTAATAGAAAATTCGCCTCCATTATTTTGAAAAAATTAAGTGTCGAATAGGCAAGTAACTACGAATGTATACATATACATACGAAGCTTTTAGATATCAGCAATATTAAAATCTTTTATAATAGCGAATATAATCCTCAATAAACATAGTTTTTTATTATTTCCGGAAAATCCAAGAAGGCGATATTTTTAATATGTAGTAAGAAAGTGTGTATTTATTCATGAATATCTATTTTATCTCCTTCAAAGTAATCATTACTATTTCCTTCACTTCATTAATATTTTCCCCTTTTCTTGATGTGCTCGGGCGTCCGATACACTCTTCGTCGTTCTCGACCGTCTGAGAACACTTTCGTATGTATGTATATTGTTTTGTTGTCAATATATCAGATGAGAGTGACTAGATGGAGCAATATCTGACTTGGAAAAAATAAAGTGGAAACCTGAATTTTTTAGCTTACTATCCGCAATCAAAGCACACAGAGATAAATAGAAGAAAATGAATTATGCAAATGTATACAGCAAATTCGTTGTACATTTGGTTAGTGTAAAATGTTGCTTTCTGGTGCAAATGGTCTTGCATATTTGCAATTGCAAATTCGCTGTACATTTTGTTAGTGTAAAAGCAACACTTTACCACCAGATTGTGAATTGCCCTAATGTGTGTAAAACTCACGGCCACATGTTCATTACCGTGTGTACAAATAGAGTTGTGAAAGTTTCGCCTTCTTCTCGGCATCACTATGAGAAAACGGCTTCGAGATAAACAATTCGTACTTCTATTACCTATTACATTGTAATTAATCGGCGAATCTCATAAAAGTATAAAAAAAGTTGAGAGAGAAAATAAGTTATACAAGTGTTGGTTTTACACTAACAAAATGTACAGCGAATTTGCAATTGCAAATATGCAAGACCATTTGCACCAGATTCTGAATTGCCCTATTTTATAAGCGTGTATGGTATTCTTTTAATTTGTTTTAAGATTACCACAACCAACAAACCGAAAGCCTCTGCATTTTACCATGACAAAGATTTCATAAAATTTCTCCAAATTTCGGTTTCTGTGAATTATGAAATCGCATTCTTGCTCCACATTCGATATACGTTTTTTATTAAAACGATAAAAGTATTTTAACACAAAACTTGCCAAAAATTTTAGCAACATTTGCCGTCTCAAAACTCTGCAGCAAAACATTTATGCATGTCACTTACGACTTTGTTGCAAGGGGCACTTTTGTAGAGTGAACAATTTTGAGAAATATGCGTCTAAAGTCAAAGTGATGCCATAAAATACCTCTGATCCGTAGGAATCTAAAGATAAAAACTAACGATTGTAGTGTATTTTCTATGGAAAATTTTTACTTGGACCAGCTCTTAATGTTAATATTAAGGGTTAAAATTTGCAGGGAATTTTTTTTAGTGTATTTCCAAGGAAATTTTGTGACGGGGGACTGAAAAAATTAATAGTCCGTTTAATTTTTTAGTTCAAAATTATATTCACGAAATTTGACAATAATTATTTTGCAAAGCAACGCTATAATCTCGGAACATATTGTTCAGATAAAAACTTCGATCGAAAAAAATCGAACAACTAAAGCGGCAAATACACGACACGAACATTTCCGCGAACATTCCGCAATCTTGTTCGCAGCTTTGGCCGTACACCATACGAACTTTTTGCCGAACATTAGTTCTCTTTCAGACAGCGATGAATACGGACAGCAATTGTGCTGCAGCAATATTGCTCGCTGTGGCAATTAAGCGTAGAAAAAAGAGAGAACATCGCAAAAAAAGAATTTGGTGCAAAGAATGGTTTAAAAAACGAGCAGTTCTTGGACAAAGTGAGCTTATTAAAGAACTGGAATTCACGTCACAAAATGATTTTAAAAATTACGTTCGTATGAGCAAGGCAACATTTGACCAACTTTTACAAAAAATGTTGCCACTCATAACGAAACAGGATACAATAATGAGAGAAGCGATTCTCCCTCATCACCGCCTTGCTTTAACTTTGCGCTTTCTAGCTAGTGGCAATAGCTTTGAAGACTTAAAATTTTTGACAGCAATTGCGCCCCAAACGATTGGGAAAATAGTTACAGAGACTTGTGATGCCATAATAAGTCAATTGAAAGATTTTATTAAGGTAATTATTTATTGATTAAATTATTTGTTTTCGACTAAACAAGAAAAGTTTCATGTGTACATACATATGTGTGTCTTAAAATTATTGGTAAAAATAAAAATAAATTATTCGTCCGATTCAAACGATGCAAAGAAATTTTGTAAGTTTTCTACCGAGCTCAAATTAATGGATGATGTATCTTCAACGATTCGTACGTTTTGTGTGACTTGAGGTGACATTCTGCTACTGTTTATGGACGAGCCGCTACTTAAAGGTGTCGGAACTCTTATTGTGTAATTCTGCATGTGTTGGGGCACCGCGTAGTTAAGTTGCGTAGACGTGCGCATTGGGTATTGCGGAATGACATTTGGTGTTAACATTTGATTTGGGTTAAAAACATTTTGGATTTGCATCGCGTGTCCAAATTGCAATGCTCCCAAGCAACCTTGGAATAAAACATCGGATATGATTTTTCGCGCAATCGTTTTCTGGGAGGCCTCCATTTCATTATATTGCGAAGCCCACGATTGAGCCAAGGAGTCACCTTCTGTGGGTTCGCGGCTGTTGGCAAGTCTCTCGCATGCAATTTTAATAAGATTATCTTCTTCAGAAACTTTTCTTTTGCTTGGTCGAACAGTGAATTCCTAAAAAGAAAGATTTATAAGTTTTTCATTACTTTTCAGCTTCCACAAACAGAAAAAGATTGGAAGGTAGAAGCGAAAAATTTTGATGCACGCTGGAACTTCCCAAATTGTATAGGCGCAATTGATGGAAAACACGTCAATATAACAAAGCCACCTGGATCTGGATCTTTTTATTATAATTATAAAAAAAAATTTTCGATCATTTTAATGGCAGTGGTTAATGCTAATTACGAATTTTTGATGGTGGATGTTGGCACAAATGGAAGAGCGTCTGATGCCGGCCTTTTTAGCGAAACAAAATTTTTTTCATCTCTAAAAAATAAAACATTTAAAATTCCTGACCCTCAGCCGCTTCCAAACTGCGCAGAAAAACTACCATTTGTATTCGTAGCTGACGATGCTTTTCCCCTGTTAGAAAATATCATGAAGCCATTTAGCCACAACACACTCAAGGAAGAAGAAATAATTTTTAACTACAGGCTTTCTCGGGCGAGAAGAATTGTTGAAAACTGTTTTGGCATTTTAGCATCAAGATTTAGAATTCTCCTACAAACTATTAATTTATCACCAGAAAAAGTCACGAAAATTGTGTTAACCTGTTGCTACTTGCATAACTTTTTACGGAGGCAAAATGAGGAGACGTATTTTGAAGGTGGATTCGATGTTGAAGAAACAGATCCCGGAGCGATAGAATACGCCGATTGGCATAATGACCATGGACTTACAGCTCTTCAAGCTTCAAGTGCAAAGAATGCATCCAACTTAGCAAAAACTACTCGAGAAAATTATTGTAATTATTTTAATACAGTGGGAGCTGTTCCGTGGCAGAACAATATATTAAATATAAGAAAGTGAATCATTTACGGAATAAAAACAAAATGAATGTTTGTGTTCACAAAAAAAAGAAACAATAAAATTTTGACTTTTTTTCTTACCTCTAATGGGTTTGTATTTTCATCCTGCATTGTGGTAACGCCTGCCATAGGTTCTTCTTGATCTTTTAAAAAGGATAGCAAATCATAGCACCAAAGAGTAGGAACATATTCATCCTCAGCACCAGCACCAGATTTCAAGCTATCTCTCTTTTTTTTTGACACACGCCGGTATTGCGCCCGCAAACTACTTATTTTTTTTACGACTGTATCCTTTGTGGCATCAGGATCTACTTCTTTCAATTTTTCGATTAAAATCGAATAATCATAATTCTTTTTATTTCTATTGCAATAATCTTTACTTTTTACTTGCCACAATGATGGCAAAGATTTACATATATATTTCAATAAATTCACTTATAAATTTTTTGTTGTCCATTTTACTTCCACTCCGCGCACGTCTGTTCCGTTCAGAAACTACTACGATTATGAGCTATTTCGCCATACACGCACGAACAGTTCGCGCAAATGTTCGCCAAAAATTAAAATGTTTTGATTTTTCGCGAACATTCGCGCAAACTGTCAAACACCACCATACACGACAGAAAAGTTCGCAGAAACATGACATAACGGGAATGTTCGCGCAAATGTTCGTGTCGTGTATTTGCCGCTTAATACAAGTTAATTGTGTGATAAAAGAAAGTCGGGTGATTGGTTAGTACTAGATGTAAAGTGGTTAATTACATTGCTAGGTATTTATGAATATTTCTGAACTCATACATTTATATTTGTGTACATAACAAAATGCGTATATATTAGGGTGATTCAAAAAAAAATTTTTTTTTTTTTTCAATTGGTACTCGCAAAAATAGGTTCCTAGACACCTCTAAGAAAGCCTCTCCAAATATGAGATTTTAATTGTAACGGTTTTCTCTTTTTTCTTATTATCAGATAGAAAAATTTATATCTCGCTTCCAACTACTTGAAAAAATATTTTGTTAATTAGGTTTCGTAGGAAATTGAATGCTCTAAAATATGGTCTCTTATGATTTTTTCGTAAACCCAACCGTTTAAAAGATATTAACGGTTGAAATTTGACTATTTTTGGAAAAATTCTTTATTTCTTATTAATTTTATAACTCAATGAAAAAAAATTATTATGAATGATGATACACATAGTTTTGTAGGAAATTTACTGCTCTATAAAAATTGTCTACTACGATATTTCGATTAAGTTAAGCGTTTACGAGATATTCATCGTCAAACATCAATGCATATTAAGGTGGATCAAAAAAAAAAAAAATTTTTTTTCGTTTGATACTCTGAAAAATAGGTTCCTAGACACCTCTAAGAATACCTCTCCAAAAATCTATTCATAATAATTTTCTTTAATTGAGTTATAAAATTAATAAGAAATAAAAAATTTTCTCAAAAATAATCGAACTTTAACTGTTAATATCTTTTAAACGGTTGGGTTTACGAAAAAATCATAAGAGACCATATTTTAGAGTATTCAATTTCCTACAAAACCTAATTAACAAGATATTTTTTCAAGTAGTTGGAAGCGAGATATAAATTTTCCTATCTCATAATAAGAAAAAATAGAAAACCGTTAGGCGGAGGACCTTCCCGTTACAATTAAAAACTCATATTTGGAGAGGCTTTCTTAGAGGTGTCTAGGAACCTTATTTTTGCGAGTACCAATTGAAAAAAAAAAAAAAAAAAAAATTTTTGAATCACCCTAATATACATATGTATATTTTAAATGTACTATATGTGTAATGTTAAGCTTCCTGCAGTTCAGGAAGTGTCATTTTACAAAGTATTGCAAGACGTTCCAGGTATACTCGTATACTCTTTAGTATGTATGTATGTACATTCATATATAACTTTTAAAACTCTAACATCATTTTTCACAGGGTATAATAATTTTATACATACCTATGTATGTACATATATAAAAATGAATCGCAAAATGTGTTGCTAAGCGCATAACTCAACAACGCCTGGACCAATTTGGCCAATTCTTTTTTCTAAATATTCGTTGAGGTTCAAGGATGGTTTTTACGGCAAAAAAATGTCGATTATGTAGTTGCCGCAAAACCTCTAAAATCAGCCCTTTTCTTTTTCCCATACAAACGAATGAATATTTGTTTGTCAGTAACGCTAAGAGAACGGCTGCACCAATCTTGGTGAAATTTTCAGAGGTTGTTCATTGTGAATTGGGGAAGGTTTAGAAATAAAAATAACTTTTACTTTTCATGAGGAAAAGTCGGAAAATTGGACAATTCCAAAAAGTAACTTTTTTCCATACAAATTTTTTTCAATTGAGGTTTGTTTTGTTTTTCAATATTTTGATTTGTAAATTATTTGAATCGTTAAACTTTGGTCGCTTGCTTTTTTATTCCGGCTATTCAAAAGAAAAATTATTGAAAATTATTCAGTGAAAACTTTATGTGAGTTTCATACAAAGTGATCAATTGCAGATTGAAATTTGTTACGAAGTCACGAAGAGATCGCCCTAATATCTGTCGGCGTTTTTTTTGCCATCAACGTGGTGCAGCCCAAAGCAAGAAGTACTTCCAGAATGTGATGACATACGTGCGGAATTATGGATCGCGGTCAATCAGCAAGCTATCGTTACGATGTCACAGCACGACTTTTCAAACAAATCGTTGGAATTCATAGAATCAAGCATTCGGCCCCCTTGTATTCGATAGCTGCGTTACAATCAGTCGGGTTCCATTACACAGTTTCGGCGCAAGAAGATTGCGAAACATAATAATGACAGATCTAACTTTGAGACTCAAATTATGCGGCGGTATACGAAGCCTCTCTAAAGATTTTAGAAATTCCACTGTATAATTCACTACTTCGTCTTTATTGTCAAGAGGATCAATCATTTTGTATGAGCGCAAACTTCCCGCCATTTGACTTTGAATCATCCAGCAAGCAATCATAGTTACGATAATTTAGCCAATGTTGGCATAAGCATTCGTGATGAGTTTATCTTTCGTTGAAGTGATTTGACAAACGGCAGGTGGAATGGATATCAAGTCACTGGAAGTATCAATCAAAATTTTCCCATTTCCAATTCTTACCCAATGCGATGTAAAATGTCTTCGACAATGTCATTTTTGTTCGTATCCCATAATAGACGCGGATTTGAAGGCTGGTATGTCGAAATGTTTATCGCGAAAAGTGTGCGAACTTCATTTGCATTTGAAGTATCTATCGCATGGTCCATCGTTTGACTCCAGTGATTATCATGTTCCAGCAATTGTAATTGCTGGCATGCTTCTCAAAAAGTTGCACACACCGTACCATTCACAGTACGCAATGACTCAAATGAAGTTGAACCGCGTACATTAATCAATAGCAACTGTAAATGTAAATGTAAATTCATCCTAATTCATTAGTTGAGAACACACCTGGATGTCCATCTTCTGCTTGACCCTGCTTTCTGAGTAACCATTTCTTTGACGATGCATTTTATGTCTAATATCAAGGCATTTCCGAATAGAGCAATGTTCTCGCAAACGGATCACTGACGAAAGTTGAGCAAAAACTCGTAAATGTTAATTTTTTTGCTGACGGTGTTTCACTGGCTGTACTGTATTCTTTGGATTGAAATATACTCTTTGGCCATTCTCCAAATGAATTGCGTGACGCACAACAATCGGAAAACGTTCATGAATTAAAAAAGTAAATATCCTACAAAATGCTTTATTGCAGTCCACGATCGACCTATTTGATACTTCCTGATCTCATCTCGTTCAAGGCCAATAACCGTCATGTTGCTTCCTTTGGTGACGTAATTACAAACGTATTTTATTGATTACATTAAACTGCAATACTCAACATTGATATGAGTTTTGACTGCGAATTATTGTCTAGTGGTGAATACGTATATAGTACCATCCATGTAATGTCAATTTCGCAATTCACTCTTCTAAATTGAATGCAGAATGTTCTGCCATTGTCGTCTGGTGAGTGACGCCGATACAGTAGATATCCATCATTTCTAGTCTGTGGTTCCGAAAGAAAAGCACGTATATAGTTTTTCGTGCATTTGTTGTCAGACATACAAAGCGAAGTGGGATTCTGGTGTCCGCAAGGTCCATGAACCATATTGGTTTTCACTACTGTATCAGGAATTTCCGCAGAAATGATTTCATCAATTTGATCTGGTGTAACCACATCAAACGTCGTAATTGTTGTAATAGGAAAATTTTGATTGATACTTCAAGTGATTTGATATCCATTCCACCTGCCGTTTGTCAAGTCACTTCAACGAAAGATAAACTCATCACGAATGCTTATCGTAACTATGATTGCTTGCTTGAGATTACGCGCAATTTAGCACTTAAACTGGATGATTCAAAGTCAAATGCCGGGAAGTTTGCGCTCATACAAAATGATTGATCCTCTTGACAATAAAGACGAAGCAGTGAATTATCCAGTGGAATTTCTAAAATCTTTAGAGAGGCTTGGTATACCGACGCATAATTTGCGTCTCAAAGTTAGATCTGTCATTATTATGTTTCTCAATTTTCTTGCGCCGAAACTGTGTAATGGAACCCGACTGATTGTAACGCAGCTATCGAACACAAGGGGGACGAATGCTTGATTCTACGAATTCCAACGATTTGCCATTTCAGTTCACAAGGATAGGCGCTAAAAGAGTGTGGCATAAATCTGGAAATGCCATGTTTATCACTTATACTTGGCGTGTTCACAAGTTGGAAAACTATTTTCTCGGTACATTTACCCACCGGAACTGAAAGCAAAAAATGTTGTTTATAAAGCTGCCCTTCATTGAAAAAAAAATGTAGGAAAATCGCAAATAAATTATTTTTAACACAATATAAATTCAACTTTCTTTTCATTTCAAAACACATAATTTCACGCAGGATAACGCCTGCGGGGGTAGCTAGTATTTTAATATTTTTATTGTTATATTTTTTATTTACCGGCAAATAATATTTTGTGCCAAAAATGAAGTACTTAGTATAGTGAAATTTCCCATAAGCGAACACTGCTGTGATCAGCCTTTCTGTCCGGTTAATGGAGATTTAATAAAAATTTCACTGTGTATTTTTGAAATTTCGATAGAGAAAAGTTGCTTAAAGGTGTTATTTCAGCCTTATTGCGTCCACAAGTCAATCATAATAAAAACCAAATCAATCGAAAATTTAGCTACAACGCTCACATTTCGCATAGGACGCCACAGTACGGAAGAATGTACATATATGGGCCATTCCATCAATTGGCGACATGGTTTTGTACCCGTGGTTCTCCGATTTTGACGAAACTTTAGAATATCATAATATAGACCAAAATAAGAATATCTGTAAACTTTTTAGTGGTCAAAGTTGCTCCATTGTTTTTTGGCGCGCAATTCAAATTGAGATCAAACAAAAAAATGACTATTTATTTTATTTTTTAACGACGACAAAATTGAGTGAAAAAAAAATTTGCAGTTATCCAATTTTATGTAAAAAATCTCAGCTTTCTGATAAAAATATTTTTTGTGCTTTTCCCCCAACTTTTTTTTAAAATTGACTTTTCCTCGTTAAATTCTACATAAGAATCAGTGTTCAAAAATATGGGACTCTGATCTCATGAACAGCAAAAAAAAATGCAAAGTTGTCGCACAAAATCAAAAAAAAAACATTTTTTTTCCAAAAATCCAGTTTTTTGTGTTTTTTTTGGTTTTTGAAAATTTTTTTGGATTTCGAAAATATTTTTATAAGAAAGCTGAGATTTTTTACATAAAATTGGATAACTGCAAAATTTTTTTCACTCAATTTTGAGGTCGTTAAAAAATAAAAGAAATAGTCATTTTTTTGTTTGATCTCAATTTGAATTGCGCGCCAAAAAACAATGGAGCAACTTTGACCTCTAAAAAGTTTACAGATATTCTTATTTTGGTCTATATTATGATATTCTAAAGTTTCATCAAAATCGGAGAACCACGGGTACAAAACCATGTCGCCAATTGATGGAATGGCCCATATGTATAGCTGAAAAGTGTATGTGGTCTCTGCATCGAATAGGTTTAAGGGGTTATATCCACTTGTGAATTTCAAACAATCAATTTTTCGTTTTGTATATGAAATATATCGAATGCACATAAGGATATTTCAAAATATTATCCAAAGTTGATCCGGAAGATATGAGTGTATTTAAAAGTTTTTTTTTTTAACTTAATTATCGGCTCTTAAAAGAGCTGATGAGGAAAATTTCTCCTAAACGGTTGGAGTGTTCGACTTTTTTAACACTACCTACTACTAATTTCGATGTTTAATTCCACTCTGAAAGGTAATTTTTTTCACTAAATAGGCTATTCTTTTGAGAAGGCACAATTTTGTCAAAAATAAAAATCATTCCAAAGTTATCTTTATTGATCTCTTGTAATAATCAAATTTTATGGTTTTAGGATTTGACATAATATTAAGCAGAAAATTCTTCCTTACCGCCAGATACGCCTCCTGGCGATCGGCTACGGGATTAAGGGAATCAAAAATTTTTCAAAATGAATAACCGATTTTTAAAGTGCGTTAAGTTCTGTAAACGTACATTATTATTCTTTTCTGACTTTAAAGTGGATATAACCGCCACACATCAGAAGCCCTATAAAATCTACATACATACATACATATGTATATGTATCAAATGATTAGCGTGACGAGCAAAGTCGATTTAGCCATGTCCGTCCGTGAAATCGAAGTCAACGAGTTTGTTTGTTTTTGTTTCCGAAGTTACCATCAATTTTGTTTTATTTTACTAAAAACTACCTTAAATTAAACTAATACTAAGATTAATACCGTCCATTTTGTAAAAGTGTTAATTTTGCCTTTAGTAAACAATATTTTTCATTGCACTTAATAACATACATTGTATATTTTTTGCCATTTCAAATTAGACAAATCAAAATCATGTCTTCTTACTGAAGAAAAACACTAATCAAATAAAACTACTTCTGAATATTTCCCCTTATAATTGCATAAGTGTTATATTTTTTTACGACTAATTCGAGTTCAATGTGGGATTGCGGACATATAGGCAATTAGTTGCAGACTAGTACATACATATGTATACATATACATATTTCTGACAAGTTTGATGCTTCACAGGGAATGTACGAGTATGTATCTAAGTAAATATGTAAACAAATAAAAATAAATAAAGATGCAACCTCTGCGAATTTAACATTAATTGTAATATGAGTAAGAACTGTAAGTGTTGGTTTTATTTAGGTAGAGCGATTCTTTACAGTTTTGTTTTCTATGCAATCAATTTAATTATATGTATGCTAAAATTTGTATATGCAGGTACAAGGGAGCGAGAATAACTAAATACATAGTACAGGATGTACATATGTACAGGAATACGATGATCATTCATGGTGGTGGTGGTAACCCGAAATATATAATTTTATTTGATTTATACCTACAAACAGACATGATCTCCCAAAAATAATTTTTTTCATAATTCGTAATAAGTGTATATTTTTGAATAATAAATATCCTATATACTTTCTAATATCATAGTAATGTGTGTGTATGTATAAACTTTCATGACATTCGTTAAGCAGTTTCAAGGTGAAAGCGTAAACATTCGCGTTATATTCATATTTATAATGTTAATGTGGATTGAAATATTCACTATAAGAATCATTTAAAAGTCTATCACAATTTGAATCAATACATTTTTTTTTTGGATAGACTCTTCCTTGCTATTTATTATACCCTGAACAGGCCATTTTAAGTTTGCCACGAAGTTTCCCAGGAGGAAGCAGCGGACTAGCTGAGTCGGTTTAGCCATGTTTGTCATCTGTCTGTAAAATATATTCGAAAATTAGCCCCTCAATTTCTTAGATATCGATCTAAAACTTTGTACACGTACTTATTTTACTCGCCAAAAAATTGCTCATTTGTCCAAAGCGCCAATATCGGAACACCATAGCATATATGTATGTATGTACATACATAGCTGCCATACAAACTGAACTATCGAAGTCAAGTTTATCATTTGACGAGATATCTTCAATAAATTTGCATGGTTTATTGTCTAAAGTAGTGTTGCAATTTTCAAAGAAATTTTTTAGTTTTGTCATAAAAAGTTGACATTTTTATACTCTTGCAACCTGTATCTATAGAGTATAATAGTTTTGTATCACCTAAAACTAATCGAGATAGATATAGGGTTATGTACTTATATATATAAATGATTAGGAGGACGAAACAAGTTGAAATCCGTGTGACTGCCTGTCTGTCCGTACGTCCGTCCGTCCATGCAAGCTGAACTTGGACGTAGCAACACCCAATTTTTGGCGATATTACATATATCGACCAAATTTAGTATATGACATTCCTTTAACATTCTCATGTCACACTGCAAAAATATGCGAGATCGTACCACAACCACGCTTACTTCCCATATAACAGAGTTTTATTTTTTTTCTTTTTATTTAAGGTCATATCAAAATAAATTTACAGACAGACCTGAAAACTGGCTACTTAGGCCTTCGTCCCAAGTCAAATTCCATTTTATTCATTCACTTTTCAGAATACAAATTAAGAACAAGGAGCAATTAATATAACGGAATAAAATTTTTCACTAATAATTACTTCTTATTATTCCAAATGTTGTCCAAATCCAACTACAACTGTTGAAGCCCGAAGGTTCCGAATATTTGGACCCTGGTATCAACAGTTGACTTTTGAAATACAGAGACAATCCCTTTCTAGCAATAGTCACTCTGAGAGAATAGAACGTATTTTACTCATAACAGTATATCTTTATGTCTAAAATAGATAAAATCGAAAGAAAACTAGGCCACCATTTAACTATTATCAGGATTTCCGAACATCCAGCTGACTTTGCTCCATAAGATTGATGATTGTATGTGAGGTACCTTAATGAAACCCAGGGAATATTTATTTAATATGCGAAATGATATTTAATAGATAAAATCGAGTCGGTACTACCCCAACTCCCACATACCACGAGTATAATGATTTTCGTTTTTCTAACAAATCTATATGGGTTATATCAGTGACGGATTCTGAAATAGTTTTTCTTAAACATTTCCAATGCAGTAGCCGGAAACTTGTTGTCTTTTGACTTTTGGTTCTGTCCCCAATGGCACTGCCAGTGATCAAGTTCACCATTGAGCTTTAAACGTCGCACGACGTCATCATTATCCAAAAGGCCTTTGAATCTATCTATTAGTCAGTCAATAAGGTTTCCCATTTCTTTGGTTTCCAAAGCACATACTTTTTTTAGAAGCAGCAAACTCAGTTTAAATCCATCCAATATTCCTCAATAAAAGTGCGTCTTCAAGTCTTCGCCGATTGTATCCAACAGAGGAATATATGGTCCTTGGAGTTGGATGGGCGTTTATAAGTAAAATTTCCCCCATTTCCGCCTCTGAATCCGCCACTGGTTATGTGTAGTATATGTATATATAAAATTGCTTAGATTCCGGTCCTCTGTTTGACGGTTTACATCTTAAGGTATTTCCCTAGCATTAATTTTTGCAGGTTGCAAGAGTATAAAATGTTCGGTTGCAGCCGAACTTAGCCCTTCTTTACTTGTTTCTTACGTTTTTGAAGTTTAAGTGAGATGTGAAGATTGTAGGCTCATTCTATTTTCCAAAATTCACACTTAGGAAGCTTTATAGGATTATAAATGAAATACTTAAATGGTAAACTAATGCGTTTTTTCTTGCTGCACTGAAGTACACTTCGTTCCGCACTGCTGTTATTATTGCATAATATAATGATATAATATAAAATTATACTAAAATTTTAATTTAAAAAAAACTTGAGGAAATGAAGCAGATGGTATGATTGGGTTATGTGTTTACAAATAAGCAAGCCGTTTGTCTGAAATTTTGTATTTAATTATTAAATTTATCACTGAATATGTTCCAAGTGTAGTCTATAGACTCCGGTTACTTGATTGGGTGTAGAATTAAATTATATGGAAAAAACAAAAACAGATAACACATCAGAAGGAAAAGTCTCTTCTGCTCCGCTCTCAACTCGATTCGCGATTTTCACCAGGCCGTGGTCACTTTGGCCTCACACGCAAATCGCTCGAGAATTACGAGTAAATTTAAATTAAAAATTATATCCCATTTCACATTGCCAAATTTTTTATAATGTTACAGTTTTTTCACATCTCTTTGCAATCATTTTGCTATAACATTTTCCTGAATTTCTAGCACTTTTTGCCATCACCACCTAACATATTTTTTACCAAATACAATGCTTGTTTGTAAAAAGATTTCTTATGTTGGTTGGAATAGTTTTTGTTTGCTGCCATATGGAAGATGGAAGATCGAAAAAAGCATTTTCGGCATATTTTATTATTTATTGTCAAAAGGGTAAACTTGAAATAATTTCATAAAATATTTTACACAATAAATAAAATCGTGTTCGAATTGCACAAAACAAAAACTAAATTACTTAGTAAACGACCCAATATCTTAAGGGTATTGCTTTGGGATATGTCTAGTAATCAGCACTTGGTAAAAATTACATTTTAGAATTGGACTATAAGAGTGTTACCAAAGTATATTTAATGTGTACATTACTTAATTAAATTAAATAATATTTTTTCTGTGCTTTTACTGATAACTATGCAATTGTTTCATTTCTTTCTTTATTAAGTAAATTTTACATCATCTTAAACGCTCTTAAACATAATATTTACAATTCTTTTTAATGTATTAGGTCAAAAAACTATCATACATACATTCAAAATATAACTAATGAATAGAAATATTTCACATAATTAACTTAGTACAACCTTTAAAGGTGAAATGTATTAACTTCAACATACATACATGTTTATTAATGTTTTCAGGTATTTGTGGTTAAGACATTATAAAATCAATTAACGATAATATACATTGGCCAGTTATTATCAAATATTCATAAGTACTAAATTACTAAAATATTTAAAGGATGATCTAATTATCTAAATTTGAAAATTCTAATGAAACCTGTGCTTGTTCAAGAGGCGAATACGTACTCAATTTTAAAAGTAAAAAATTTATTTAAACAGCTGAAAAAGATTTATGATATCCCAGAAATCACCTCTTTAATCTGATCCGATTTTCCATCGTTTCGTTTTTTATATAATCACGTATATTTCACTTAGCTTACATCCAGAAAATTTCGAATAGTTGCCGTAAAACCTCTAAAATCAGCCCTTTTCTTTTTCCCATACAAACGAATAAATATTTGTTTGTCAGTAACGCTAAGAGAACGGCTGCATCAATCTTGGTGAAATTTTCAGAGGTTGTTCATTGTGAATTGGGGAAGGTTTAGAAATAAAAATAACTTTTACTTTTCATGAGAAATTGGACAATTAAAGAAAGTAATTTTTTTCCATACAAATTATTTTCAATTTAGGTTTGTTTTGTTTTTCAATATTTTGATTTGTAAATTATTAGAATCGTTAAATTTTGGTCGCTTGCTTTTTTATTCCGGCTATTCAAAAGAAAAATTATTGAAAATTATTCAGTGAAAACTTTATGTGAGTTTCATACAAAGTGATCAATTGCAGATTGAAATTTGTTACAAAGTCACGAAGAGGTCACCCTAATATCGGTCGGCGTTCTTTTTGCCATCAACGTGTGGCAGCCCAAAGCAAGAAGTACTCCCAGGATGTGATAACATACATGCGGAATTATGGATCGCGGTCAATCAGCAAGCTATCGTTACGATGTCATAGCACGACTTTTCAAACAACAGTTACGATGTTTGATGGACTTTATCTTGAAGCAACGTATATGTATATGTGGATGGTGGTTCCACCAGATCAAATTGATCATTTCTGCGGAAATTCCTGATACAGTATTGTACGAAGTAGTGAAAACCAATATGGTTCAAGGACCTTGCGGACACCACAATCCCACTTCGCTTTGTATGTCTGACAACAAATGCACGAAAAGCTATATACGTGCTTTTCTTTCGGAACCACAGACTAGAAATGATGGATATCTACTATATCGGCGTCACTCACCAGACGACAATGGCAGACCATTCAGCATTCAATTTAAAAGAGTGAATATCGAAGTTGGCATCACATGGATGGTACTATATACGTATTCACCACTAGACAATAATTCGCAGTCAAAACTCATATCAATGTTGAGTATTGCAGTTTAATGTAATCAATAAAATACGTTTGTAATTACGTCACCAAAGGAAGCAACATGACGGTTATTGGCCTTGAACGAGATGAGATCAGGAAGTATCAAAAAGGTCGATCGTGAACTGTAATAAAGCGCTTTGTAAGATATTTACTTTTTTAATTCATGAACGTTTTCCGACTGTTGTGCGTCTCGCAATTCATTTGGAGAATGGTCAAAGAGTGTATTTCAACCAAAAGAATACAGTACAGCCAGTGCCGGGCGCAACGTCTTGGTTGCGGCAAAACGATCTTCGCTGTTTTTTAATATTCAGAAAAATACTTCAACAATTTTTTTTACAAAATTAATTATAAAAGATAAAGACTCGTACACTCACAATGTAATAATCTGAATATCAATGAAAAATATTAATTTTTTCTCTAATACTCTTCAGTCTTTGAATTTGTCTTATATATCTTTTGGCTTATATCTTTCTTAAAAATAGTGATAGAACTTAAAGATGCACTTTTCTATCTTTGATCGCTGCAAAATCACATATCATTCGAGTATCATTGTAATACATTATAAATTTGAAGCAGTTTCACATTCTATTGAAAATGGGTTTTTTCTATGGCTTTTAATAATGTGTCTTGTAAATTTACTATAAATTTCCTAAAAAACCGTATTGTGAGAATTTTCAGAATTTGCGTGGCTTCTAGTTCCTAAATTTTATATACTTAATATCGCCTTACCTTTGGTCGAACCACCTCATGAAACTTGTAGGTAGGTAGTTTTTTTTTTTTTATTAGGTCGCCGTAAAAACAGCCCTTGGTCGTATAAAAGCCGAGACAATTCCGGTACGTATAACCGGCTGTCGTGGGAATTAGTAGATAAAGGGGGCGGCAGAACATCCTTGGCCCCGGGCGCCCAAGCTGGTAGCTGCGCCACTGTGTGTTCTCAACTAATGCATTAGGATTAATTTACACAATCCACCAGACAAAACGCTTCTACCTTTGGTTGCTATTGATTAATGTACGCGGTTCAACTTCATTTGAGTCATTGCGTACTGTGAATGATACGGTGTGTGCAACTTTTTGATGATAATCACTGGAGTCAAACGATGGACCATGCGATAGATACTTCAAATGCAAATGAAGTTCGCACACTTTTCGCGATAAACATTTCGACATACTAGCCTTCAAATCCGCGTCTATTATGGGATACGAACAAAAATGACATTGTCGAAGACATTTTACATCGCATTGGCTAAGAATTGGAAATGGGAAAATTTTGATTGATACTTCCAGTGACTTGATATCCATTCCACCTGCCGTTTGTCAATTCACTTCAACGAAAGATAAACTCATCACGAATGCTTATGCCAACATTGGCTAAATTATCGTAACTATGATTGCTTTGAGATTACGCGCAATTTAGCACTTAAGCTGGAAGATTCAAAGTCAAATGCCGGGAAGTTTGCGCTCATACAAAATGATTGAATAAAGACGAAGTAGTGAATTATCCAGTGGAATTTCTAAAATCTTTAGAGAGGCTTGGTATACCGCCGCATAATTTGAGTCTCAAAGTTAGATCTGTCATTATTATGTTTCGCAATCTTCTTGCGCCGAAACTGTGTAATGGAACCCGACTGATTGTAACGCAGCTATCGAATACAAGAGGGCCGAAAGCTTGATTCTACGAATTCCAACGATTTGCCATTTCAGTTCACAAGGATAGGCGCTAAAAAAGTGTGGCATAAATCTGGAAATGCCATGTTTATCACTTATACTTGGCGTGTTCACAAGTTGGAAAACTATCTTCTCGGTACATTTACCCATCGGAACTGAAAGCAAAAAATGTTGTTTATAAAGCTGCCCTACATTGAAAAAAAATGTAGGAAAATAAATTAAATAAATTATTTTTAACACAATATAAATGCAACTGTGAGATAAATAAAATCTTTTCCCACAATGGCCAACATTTCGACATAAAATATTAGTATAATTATTGGCAAAGACCAAGGGGTGAAAATAATGGTCATTGATAATCTTTTGGCTAATAAAAAAAATCAGTTTCTGGTATACGCCCAAAACCGAAAAATCTGTGGGACGATAAAGCGGCACCAATCGGAATATGTACTATGTATAACACAGAACGCTTATGACGTTTATAACGCTCTGAATAACAAATGATTGGGAAACAAGATGACAAGATTCCGTGTGTAATATATCTTGGCTTATCACGAATCGTATTGTCAAAAGTGTGCTCAATAATGCACAGAAGGTTCGAATAAAATTACTCAATCCATATTTAAGAAATAAATTCGCAAAAAAAGTAATTTTTTACCATGAAACCTTAATCCCTCCCTTAGTAAATGTCTCCCTCTAAGCCGTCGATTTTATTATTGAATTAAGAAGAACGATCCTTAAATCTTTACGTCTTTCGCTTCCGAAATTTAATTGTTTATGAATTTAACTTAGGAGCTAATATAAGAAAAAAGGGCAGTACTATAAACTGTGAAATCATTTTAATTTAGAAATAAGAACTGTAAAAGAAGTACAATTAAATGCTTAGACAATTTTTCAATTCGAAAAAGGTAACAACACCCAAAATGATTGCAGAAAGCATTGTTTTGTTGTTAGTCCGGTAGAAACATAATTTTGAGTCGACGTATTTTTGTCATTCTGAGAATGTGAGATTTATGGAAGTTGCGAAGTTAAGAAATTATGACATTGTTTACGGGCACTGCATTTTAGGTCTATAATTAGCTGTCCGCTTTTTGAATTTAAAATCTCCTCTCTCTATCCCAACAAACACTACGTGATCAAATTGAAAAAATAATTGGTAAAATATATAGTTTTCATATAAGTAATATAAATATATACATATAAGATATGTATATTCCTACAACATCCTGCATCAAACAAATAAATCTGATAGTCGGAACAACATCACAAATATAAAACAGAATGTACTTAGGTAAAGCATCAATATTTTCAAACTCAAGAATTAAAATTAGTACTAAAATAACAATACTAAAACAGTAGTCTGAATAGAAAATTGATAGACCACTTCGGTATATGAAGACGTTGCAATCAGTTTTTATTTCATTTTGTGGTACATTACATCTTGCTATAAGAACGCTACCAAAAAAATCTCCTAGATTAAGTTATTTCGAAAGTTACGATGCAGGGGATAGTGTTCTTTGTTAAAAAATATTCGCATAGAATTTAAATCTACAGATTTATGACAAAAATTAACCACTATAAACATTTGACGAACCGGAAGCCCCTAAGAAACAATTTGATCTATTGTACTAAAAATAATTGGAATTATATATTTATAATACAATAAAATTGTTATACTTTTATATGTATAAGATTTAAAAAAATATAATTTCCATTATACAAATACATATATATAAATAAATAAATTAATGTATGTACTGTTGGATAATTAATTAAGAAAAAACCCTCTCTTTTTTATTCGAAAAAGCTATCTTTTGACCGTACTATATACAAAATGTTTACAAATGTACCTTAAATAATCTAAATATATATATATATATATTTATATTGATGGGTATATACTTACAAATGCTTAACTTATCAACCAAGCGCGTGTTTAATTCACTAACTATACAATGTAACAATAATTATACATGCAATCATTCGTAAATCTTAATGTTATCATACTACGTATATACATACATATGTATAATAAGAGGTGTGTTCAAGAACTAACCGAGATTTTCATTTGTAAAAAATATATACTCGTACTTTTTTGTAAATAGTTTACGTTTTGAAACATTATAGTTAAAATTACTATAATGAAATTAAAAAGTTATACTAATATAGTATTTCAAAGAAATACATCTGTAAATACAATAAATTAGATATATGTAATTTAAAAATTGAACTTGTGGTTTTGTTTTGCAAAGGAAATATTGATGTTTAGAAATCTCATTTTCCAAAAACCAAGCCCATTGGGAAAGGCGATGCCTAAAGAACAGATTTTTTAACATTTTTATTTGTGTCGTTTGTTAGTTCTTTTCAATATGATTGATGTTTTATGAATTTGTTTTTCTCAATTAAAACGAAATATACATATAATGGAATAACTTAAAGATAAAATTTAATGTATTCAAGACCCATATTTAAGTATAATATAACAAATTTAAATAAAAATGAAACAATTGTTATTTTCGACTAGTTTTTCAGACCAAAAATGCGGTATTAACTGGTAGTAGCAGATGGTAAAGAAAGTTACCTACATTTTGAAAAATCAGGAGGTTAGAGACATTGATCAAACTTATCTATTATATGAAAGATCTTTACTCTCTTATTAATAAGTAGATACAGGTACTGAAGATAATCGAATATAACCTAACCTATATCTCACTTTTGGACTCTTCTACCTGTTAGTTTTCGTCAACCAAAAAATTTTCGTGCTGGATAGTGTTTCACCACGTTATATTAAAATATATACTACCAAGTACCACATTAATATTTCTTAGAAGAAGAGGTAGAAGAGAGAAACAATTGATTATTGCTGTAAACCAATCCTTTGAATTACAATAATATCACAAAAATATATTCTTTGATATTTCTTAACGATATTTATAGTACAATAACCAAGGTTTTTTTTTTAATTTCATGTTATTGTTGCTTAAAGAATTTTACAATTAATTTTTTCCAATCTGTTAAGGTAACACCACTTATTTTTATTTGCTGTTATACTGTATACAAAATAGCAAATTAAACGATCACAATATAGATATATATGTATATGTATATATTTATATATTAATTTAAAGTCTTAAATTTAATTAATTAAATTTGAAAATGGGCAAATATGGTGCAGAGCTTTGAACATAAGCTGGAGGACATGCATATTTGATAATATCATTATTCACTACAATTGATTTACCAATTATGTACCTATTTACGTACATACATACATATGTATTTAGGCAAACATATAGTATAACTACGACCTAAACACAACACATATTATTTTATTGTCAAACGTTTATGAATGAATTTATCTAATAGCTCTTAATAAAATAATCGTAATGGTGTAGAAAATAAAAGTATGTATGTATCGAACTCAGGAACTGATCCGATTAAAAAAAATATTAAGTTTAATATACAGTGAAACTTTCCTATCTCGAATCACCATAATCCACAAAAAACTTCGAGTTACGGAAGGAAATTTGTTTGAAATTTTACATCTATTGCCAATTCAAGATTATGAGTTATGGAGAACTTTGAGTTATAGAGATTCGAATATATGAAAGTTCAACTTTATTTACAAATTGTTTTTGGGATATGCCTATATGTTATTAGGAGCACTCAGAGCAATGGGAGACGTATCAAATAATTATTTGTGTTCATTTTACTTACAAACATTGATGTTTTTGCCGACTAAAGTCACAGAAAAGTTTTAAGTAATAATTACTATTTTAATGCTTTACACTAAAAACGGCGTGCACTAATTATAAAATATCAGTAATTTTCTATACATCGCATTCAGATTATTACAGTGCTTGTTGGTTGTTGGTGTACATGCTGATGGTAGCGTGATGGCCATTGATGTGAGTGCCGATGTAAAGGTTGCGTGTGTGGCAGATGATGGCTGGATGCTGCGGCCACTGCAACGGCGGCTGCCGCATGTTCTCCTCCGATAGCAAGTTGGCGTCAGAGATAAAACTCCGGCGAATTTTGACTCTCTGCATTACAATGTGGTTGACCAACGGTGATCACACCTGGTGTACTGCCATCGCTAGCATTCGCTAGAGCAGCAATTACACCACTACTACTTCCGCTCGTTCGTATTTGCAGACGTTGTTTTAAGTGATCGCGCTCTTGACAAACACGCGAAAATTCTAATTTCAAACGATGCAGATCCTGATTCAACTGACGATTGGTTTTCTCCAGCTCATGCCGTTGCTGCAGTCGTTTTGAACGACAGCTTTGCGCGTATCCACGATTTTTCAGCGTCCTACGTTTAGCCTTGAGCCGCACCACTTCTTCACGGGGGCATCCATGCAGGCGTTTATTTAATTCTCGTACGCTCAAAGTCGTTAGCAAATCATCACTGATACAGTCGTCAAGACCTAAATTACTTGAAGTGCTATATTGTCTGGAGCAGGTGCGCGGTGAATTTGTGGATGATCGAGTAGAGCAGACCGACATTGGTCGATTGAGGTGAACCACTGAAGTGGTAATTGGAGCGTTAGATGGTGCCTGACTGTCATTGCCACCACTGCTAAGACTGGTAGCGCCGTTGGGTATACCACTGTGATAAGGCGTATGCATGTTGATGGGTGCTAAGTGCTCTAGTGATTGAAAATGATGATGGTGGTGGGGATGGTGCTGGGATTGTGCCACCAATTGTCCATGATGATGATTGGCGGCCACAACTGACGCTGTGGCATGCATGTATTCACGTTGTCGCTCCCATTCCTCCTCATGAGTGGGACAAGCAAGCGGTCGTAAGTCTAATGGCTGAGGATCTGAACGCATGGAGTTAGGTAGCCACATCATTTCTTGTGTGAGACCAGCGTTGGCGGTAGGTGGACGATGTGTTGGATACGAAGCACTTGTAATTGTTGCATACGTTTGGGCACAAGTACTTCCATTAGGAGAGCTAATAACAGGTGGGGTTTCAGGCGGTGTTGATGGAACTCCACCAGGCACCGATGTGTTCACAAGGATTGCCTGCCCTGCCATAGGTCCGTGCGTATAGATTTCCGGTGGTGGAGATAATGGCTGCAATCGGCGATCGTCTATATGCCAGCTTTGTGGAAAAGATCGCATCTTGATGGCGGGTGGATTAGTTGTTTCCTCTTCCTCTGGAGTGATTGTTGTAGTTGTCCAAGTAATTTTTGGGGCTGCTACTGGACTGTGATCTTCACGTTTCACTCCAATAGCTGTAACAGTTGCTGAACCGTCCTCCAGGTGATCGAGCACGAATTCCTGCACATACTGTTCGGCGAGGTTTGGGTCTTCCATTCTCATTTAGAGTTAGTTCTTCTTCACACACTCTTTTCTAAGATTATTTTTGTATTGACCAAGACACACTTTTGTTTTTGATTTTTATATTTGACGTAATGATGTTTGTCTACAAATCGTGTTTATATGTTTAATGCTTACACGTTATGTAGTATATATTAATAAAATTACGATTAATGTACAGATTTGCACCATATATTATTTAGTTTACATATTAATTTACACAGAATTATTAAAAATCTTGCAGTCTATGTTAATTAAATCACTAATTAGAATAACTACATGTTATATACTGCATATTCTTTATTATTATTTTTTATGCACATTTCTTTTTATTGCAAAAGCAGTCCATTTCACTCTCAAATGTTAACAAAATCGACTCGGTTCGTGAGTTCTGCGACAACCACCTTTAGTAATGTGCTGATAATTACTAAATATTATGAAGGGTGTACGTCGCGATAGTTACGGAATGGTCGAGCTAAGCTTTTCGTTGAGATATATAAGTATTCCCGGCAGCGAAAAATAGACTGTTACACCGTATGCGGATCGTCGGATGTCGTGCTCTGTCGCGTCGCCTCGTTGTGTACGGCAACGCGCGTCATACTGGAATGCTTCTCCAACATTTCCGATGCTGCACTTTACCGGTAGTAGTAGAGCTTACCGTTAATACTAATACAGCGTATATATGTAAAAACCACCACCCATATTTAATGCAACTAAGTACAACTGCGCACTGTACACTACCGAATGATGATTGAATGAGTGTGAGTATGGATCCATGTATCCACATTAGTATTACAAAACAAAGACACCCTATGATGGAGTCCCGTTATGTGAATACAAACAAAGCTGAGTGAGGGCAGTATTAGTGTTACCAAGTGTTCCCGTAACGTCGCTCGAATGTCTTGGCTCCTGAAAAACAACAATACAGTGGGACGAATATTGCCGTCTGTAGTATTTTACAATAATGACAACTTCATCGTTTGTGATGGTTTTAATCTTGCGAGGAAATGAAATTTTTTTTTATTAAAATTCCCCGCTACATTGTTGCATTGTATACGTAAATGCTTTAGCTTTATGTGAGCATTCCAATTAATAAATGAATTTCGAAAGAAGGGGAAGAGCAATATTTAAGATTTATTGGCGCAACTCTGAATGGTTAACATGCTTATATTAATTTAAATATAATATTATATATTGATATAAAATTTATTTTAAAACTTTTAACAACCGTAAACCTCACTCAGGCATAAATAAATTTATTGCACATTGTAGTCTTGCGGTGGAACTGATATGTCAATAAAAAAAGAGTATGCAGTAGAGAACGCAATAACAAAAACTAATTTATCGAGTGGAATTCCTACAAGATAATATACGGATCCCTCATTAATGTGATATAGGCTCTATATTCAAAGCTAAGTTTTATTTTGCATATTTTCGATTACTTTTACGACTGTCAATAGTTCAATTAACAAAAGGCAAATACAAATTAATTGTTTTTTCGTATTTTTAAAATTTAATACTTCAAACCAAATATAGAAATTTTATAGAAAACCAAAATAAAGGGTTAATGTAGCGTTATTTAACGCGGTAAAAATAATTTCTCCACAATGATAATATAAAACGTTGGCGAATAAAATACTGCTTATATTTCAGTTTTCTAATGGACTAAAATTTAACTAAGTAGTGGCCATTTATTTATTTTTGTTATGTTTTTTTTTTAAGTTCGTTAAGAGAATGTTAGATACCGTTAAGTAAGTTGTAAGTAATGTTCGAACCTATATTTTTTTAACTCAAGCAAAACTCAAATTAAAACTGCACCTGAGAATCTAACTCATTCTCTTTCTTAAGGTATTCAACAAATAATGAAATAAAGTTTGTAAAAATATATATACCACATTGCTGGAGATACACAACAATAATCAGTAAATTTAAGTAAATCCATATACATAAATACATCCACATAGCCTATGTAGGCGCATACATTTGTATGCGAAAATATGAACGAGCACCATGATTAACAATGTCTCACAATGTAACACCGGACAAACCGAATTTATAAACAATTTTAAATAATAAGAGAAGATGGAATCTCATTTTTATCCTCCGCCAAGATGTCATGCCAGAAGCATTCACGATTCTGAGAAGAGTCTAGGGTTTTAGAAGAAAGCGTATGGAATTAATTTCGTAATAACATAGTTTGGATAGTTTGGTCTTTTTTACATTAAGTTTTGAAATGTGATGCACACTGTACCCTGTATGCTTTTTATAAAAACATTTATAGCGGCATTTTATACAGAGAGTTTGCTCCGAGTAAGCTCAATCAGTATTCAAGTTCTCGTCCAACTGTAAGGGCTTCTCACGTGTTTTGATTGTAACATAGCCACTACTTTCGTGGTAGTGGTATAAGAGTATATTTTATATTTTGGCATTGGTGGTGGTTTCCCGTATGTTTTCGGTGTTGGTTTGGCTTTCCAAGCTTTTGGTTTTTGTAGTAGAAAAGTGGGCGTTTTAAATTGCTGTCCATAAAATGGTATATACGATTATATTACATAGACGGATATCCAACGAGAGCTCAGCTGAGTGTAAATGTTTTGCGCAGCTCCGCCTATTTGTTGTCAAAAAATCTCCGTTTGAACGTATCAGATAAAAATATTTTATTACAATGTTTACAACGGGTTGGGGAATCCTTACAGGTGCAACAGCAGCAGGTGCATTTACGATTATGTAGAAGAGCAAGCAATAGTACAATGGATAATTTTTAACCTCAAAAACCTCTACTGATTGTGGTTTTAGGGAGGACGGATATTTCCACGCCCATTAATTATATAAGGAAAGGGATGCTAGGAATTACTCGTTTTTCATACTTTCATATGCAAATATTCATATACATATGTACATACCTACATTTGTACATAAGTACATATGTATGTATATGTATACTTATGTAGGAGATTTTAATTGGCAGAACCCACCATCTTCGGAAACTTCAATTACTTACATACTTATGTTCATACGTACGAGTATGATAATTGAAAAGTATCGATTTACGAATACCTAAAGAAAACTACATAATATTGGTCTGGAGTTAAGAAAAGTAAGAACGACAATATGTAACTACAATATTTTAGCTGCGGCAGGTACAAAAAAAGTATAGCTTGTTGCAAATATGTGCACATTTAATAATATCCCAATTCATAAATTCCATAATTAACAGAACAGTACGAACTTTGAAATTTTCATAATAAACGAGCGCAACATGTTGGACACAGTATAATGGACAAGGAATATAATTATAAACAACTTTAATGGCCAAGTTAATACGAAATCGAATCGATTTAGCTTTTAGTTATAATAATTGCTATTTATTAAAGGATCAAAAATTTAATAAAAATTATTGAAACCTACTACTTTTGAGTAAACCAGTTTACACACGTATTATTGTCTAAGGTAAAGATCCGACAGAATTGTTCAGATGTTAGCACTAAATCGAATAACGAGCTGCCAAACAAACTAATCGATCAAAAACATGTTCTTGTATGCAAAACTTTTTCATTTGACAATTTGACCTTGGACAGTTGTCCAGGTTGGATCTCTATAGCTGTCATAAAAACTGACCGATTATAATACAGTTTTTTTAAGAAAACTTTTTGTTCGTAAAAGGTATTATAGCCTCGGTAAAATGAATGTTAAAGTATTTTCTTGTTTTACTATTTTTGCATTCATAACTTATTGACACTAAAATATTTGAATACAAGAAGTGTGATTAAAACTTAAAAGTTTGTATGTATATTACAAGGTGTGTTCCAAAGCAAACAGGACTTTTTGAATCTAGCGCCTCCTAGTGGCGTGATATATGCCGACTGGTGCGTTATAATCTTCTATCTTTATGGATTGTCCAGTGAGAATTTCATGACATTTCATGGATTGAAAGTGAAGTTGTTGCGTCTTAAGTGTCAATATGTTTGTGTTATCAGTGCGAAAATGAGCTTCGAACAAAGAGCCAACATTAAGTTTTGTTTTAAAATTGGTAAAACTTTTACCGAAACGTTTCAATTGATGAAACAAGTTTATGGCGATGATTGCCTATCCCGTAGCAGAGTGCACAAGTGGTTTCAACGTTTTCAAAGTGGTCGTTAGGACACTAATGACGATCAACATGTGGGCCAATCAAAATCCGTGATCACCGGAAATTTCGTCGAAACTGTGCGTGAATTCATCAAAAATCCCCCGAAATCATCATTGAAATTCATGGAAATGGAATTGAACATCTCTAAAACATCGATTTATCGCATTTTGACTGAACATTTGGGCATGCGAAAGGTTTGTTCCGCACAAATTGACTGACGACCAAAAATTGCTCAGAATCCAACATTCGTTTCGACGTTGTGACCGATTATTTTACCAAAAATCACTTTTTAAGCATTAACCACTCCCCGTATTCACCTGATATGGCACCGTGCAACTCTTCCTTTTCGGAAAAATGCATTTGCCCATGAAAGGAAAGTATTATGCAGACATAGAGACCATTCAAGAGCCGGCCAACGAACTAAAACACTCGTTCGACATGCTTTTGGACCGTGCAAAAAGCTGTATTGAAGCAGAATAATTTTGAATAAAATAAATTGATTTTGCCGAAAAAACCATTTGTTTACTTTGGAACACTCCTTGTATAGTTCCTTTTTTACAAATCTTTACATAGTTATTCTAGATTTCTTTTTAAATATTATCATTCATATATGTACGTGTATATATAGTATCTACATTACCAACCATTCCTTCTTACAGCTATTTCTGTGGCTAACTTTTACATCTGGTATACTCGTATACTTGTATACTGTTTACTAGTTGCTGCAGAGTATTATAGTTTTATTCACCTAACGGTTGTACGTATCACCTAAAACTAATCGAGATAGATCAAGTGAAAAGGTGAAAACCTGACTGTATGTCTGTCCATCCGTCGTGCAAACTGTAACTTGAGTAGAAATTGAGATATGTATCTTGATGAAACTTGGTATGCAAGTTCTTTAGTACAAAAAAAATTCGAGTTCATAGATGGTATTGTAATACTCGAAACTGACTTTTTATTGTGTGCTTGAAAAATTGATTCTTTATAAAATAAATTTTCCTGCCTTCGTCATTAATAAAATGTTATTGTCTTGATAAATTTTGAAGATTTTTATCTTACAGCCTTTTTTTTTACAAATAAAACATCTGTTTTACTTTTTAGTGCATAGTTGTGAAAACCAATTTGATGGAGTCAATGATCATATTTTAGTTCCGGGGGGATATCCGTCCGTCTGATCTTGCAAGCAATTGCTTGAGTAAAAATTTAGATATTTTGATGAAATGGAACCACTGCCCCTTACAAAATACTGTTAATCGAAAACTTATCAATTGCTGTAACTAAATCTACCGATATGTGAGGTTAATGAAACTCATAGAGCATCTTTTTCTGGTAATGATATGTTGTAATGCCTTAAGCTTAGTACGCAGCTCTCAAGAAACGCAGCTCTTAAGAAACGGTCAAGAAACTTTCCTGCGATAAATTTACTTGTGCTAGTACGCAGCTCTCAAGAAATCTAGTACTAATTTTTAAAGCTTTTTTCAGTAAAATGTGAATATGGCAAATCTGGTTTTGCGAAGAAACATCAAATCAACAATTGTTTCTTGAAGGAAATTCGAGGTAATCGTCAAATTCATCCTAAATTAGTTGAAATCATTATTATGAAGTATATTCCATTTTGAAATGTTGTATAAAACCTACCAATCATCAACAACATTTCTTAAATCTCAATGAAAATATTTATGTTACCATACACATACATACATACATATTACGCACAAAGCTTGTTTTCTTTGTTTATTTTCTCTTGTTCTTCTAATGTAGATCATTCACAATGCGTAACCAGCTGTCAAAGTTACTTGAGAAATAATGTATTTTTTTTCTTGACTAATTACTTGAGAGCTGCGTACCAACCTTTAAATGGATAAAAATTAAGTCAAACACTATCTAACTTAGTGCCCACATACCCATATACATCTTATAAAAATTAAATAAACGTATGACACTGCATATACTATAGTTAAATGTCGAAAATATGTGACATGGACCCACGAATTACGCCAGCGCTTATAGTATACCTACTACAAAAACTGGTCACTTCACAAAATTGCATGCAAACGATAGGATATATGCATACATATCTAATACGAGTACTTAGCATATGTATTTCATATACTTATATAACCTGTAGTCAAGTCAGCTAGTTATAAACTATTAAGAAAAAAGTGCCAAGTCCCAAAATTAACGCAAGATTTAAATTTGCCATCATATACATATGTAGTAAAGTGTTGGAAACAAAAAAAAATATATCGACAGCTGAACGTTTAGGCTTAGTAAAAATGGAGCGTTACATTACAGAGCAACATGCCTTTATAAATGAACAATATTTCAAATTTCATCAACAAATGATCAATTTTAAACAAAATCATCCTAAGCGTCGAAGCACATTTTCACCTTGATAGATTTTTTAATCGCCAAAATTGTCGCTTTTGGGGTTTTGAGAACTCACATGTGATTTTAGGAAAACAAATGCATCCTCAACATATCATTGTTTGGTGTCTATTTTGAGCTGGAGTCATAATTGGACCATACTTTTTTCGAAAATTAGGCTGATCAAGCAGTGACTGTTACTGTTGCTCGATATCGCATGATAACCCAATTCTTTTTTGACGAAATTGGATGACAATGATCTGGCCAATATGTGGTTGACTTATTCAATAAATAACCCTATTCTATGTATATTATGATTCAATAAAAAAATGCAATTGCAAGACCAAAAAATGTGTTTTCTATTTATTTCCAATATTGCGTTTATTTAGGGTGCGCAACTAGTCAGCCAACAATTTTTTTCATACAAGCACTTCCAATTGTCAGATTTCGCCTGATACTAGTTCTAAAAAGTCAAAAAGTATTATTATGATATATCATACAAGTATTTATCAAATTTAGTTCGGTTAGTTCATTTTCGCTCAAAAAATTTTTTATACATATGTACATAAAACTCTGTATTAGTTTGATGTTTTACTCTGGTGGAAAATTGTCTTTACGGTGTAACGAATATGTTCAATTGACTCAGTACAATTCGATTCAGTTCAAACAAATGAAGACATTCCTATGCCCCTTCCGCTGAAGTACTAAAGCAACTGTTCATATTAAACGGTAAATCAAAACTGTGGATGGAGGTATGGCAAACAACAACAAATCAATTCGAATCTTGGACAAGATTAAAGCGTTTCTCACTGTGGGTGTACGCGTATTAACGAAAGCTCACGCATAGAGCATACGGGAATGCTACCAACAAATGAAGAATGCCGAACAATCGGGAAATGACATAGCGTCCTAATACCTACACATATGTGTGTGAATACATACGAGTATGATGAGATGTATTCTGCAAACATATAAAAATAATCAGGATAAATAAAATAAAATAAACTGAAATGAAAAGGGGACGGCGACAACAGAGACAACGAACATCGAAACAGTTAAACGTACAAAGCACTGATTGTATACACATACATTCATATGTATGTACGTACATATGTATATGCTTAAACACATAGAACGTATCAATCGAAGCTTGTAAAAATTAAATTGAACGCAATCGAATTATCCTTGCACGCTCCATTTATTTCTTTTGGTATGGTATTAGGCGTTATATTGTGGTATATATTATGGTGGTTTGCGGCAAAGGTAAGGCCAAAATTAAGGCGGTAAGGGACCAATATCTGTCACTGTCGCCCTTCGTACTGCTTGTACAATAGTACTTCAGTTTTGTATATTTGCGATTTGACGACGCATTAATGTTTTATTTTTATTAGTAATTAAGCTAACGGGACGCAGTGTGCTAAACCCTAGCTTAATAATTGGCAACTTACTTGTACACATGTATGTATGTATATTATTATACAAAGTAACCTATACCTACCATAACGCCGAGCTTGCGTGAGTAATCTTAAGGAAACCGGCAAAAACAACGAAAACACAAATTTTTAAACTTCAATTAAAAATATTTTCTGAATTAAAGCTTTTGAACACGTTTTTTACCTTTTTTAAATTGGCTGCAGTTATAACTCTAATCAAGCGATAGTTTGGATTGAAATATAATTTTGCACATACATACATATGTAAGTACATACAAGTATGTACTTATGTTTCTCTGTACAATAACCTACCAGTTTTTCGACAGCACTCGTATCAAAAATATAATATAATATATGTAAGTAAAACGTAAAACGTTTCAGCTAAAAGCTCTTCCAGCTTTATCTTATAAATTCTTTTTTTTTTCTTTTTACTAGTCGCCATTTAATTAAATGTAAAATCACTACTAATTTATTTACGTTTGAAAAAAAAAGAACGCAGCAGCAAAGGAATTTTTAGTGAAGTAGCGAATAACTTCAAAAATTATATATTTTTTCAGTTTCGAGTATATTTATTTATTGGCCAATATGTTAAGAGCCACACCTACTGAATAAATCGTTTTAGAATATGAATAAAGTCATAAAGTCAGTACGTAAAGAGACATTTGATTAGAGGAAAGTCAGTTTGAGTATAAAAATAATCAATAATTTAATATAATCTTAAATTTTAATTATATTTATAAGAGTAAGTTATGATAATTTACAACTCTAATTGAATATTTGAGTAATTAAAAAATCTAGACGTGGGCAAGGGAAAAACGCTAACTATTTTGAAAATTCCAAATTAACTTTTTTAATGAACAACACTTGTCAAATCGGCAAATTGTTCTGAAAAATTAATGAATTAATTCAAATCTATAACAAACAAAAAATAATGAAAGATTAAAAATTGCAAAAGTTATAACACAAATGCAAACGCGTTTAAATAATTTTTTTAATATCATGGATGTACATATGTATGTAAGTTTTAATCATATTAGCGTTGTAGGCAGTAGCAATCGGCGAAAGATGTGATCGCTTAATTTTATAAATAAAGTTCTATATCAAGACCATAGATCATCTTCATTTATATTCCATTTACTTTCAATAAATTATTAAAAAAAAAATATGAAATATTTACAGTCAGCAGAAAGTTCGAAAATCTTTAAATTAGGAAAAGCATTTAGACACAAGGGCATACTATGATCAGAACGTTATTCTCGACCTGATTAACCGATTTCGAGTTTCGAAATGTGGGAGTTTAGCCACGCTTTGAAAATGAACGAAATCGAACAATAACCACGCCTACTTCACATATAGCACAATTTTGAATTCCGCTTGAATCGTTCAGTTTCTAGTACAGAAATCAAGAAGCAATTAATATAATAAAACTTTGTACGAATAATGCCTTTGGTGTGTGCCACCTTTTTCCTGGAGTAGTAATTCTGTGTATCCAAAATGGGGAGAATCGGGTCAATACTTCCCAGAGCCCCCATATCCTCTGGTTTACGTATTACATCGTAAGGTATTTCCTGACTTTGATTAATGCAAGTTGCAAGAGTATAAAACGTTCGGTTGCATCCGAACTTAGCCTTTCTTACTTGTTCTGTATGGGATCTTGAAAAGTTATATTCCAAACATTTTTGCACGGATATTGTAACACTTTAATGAGTAAAGTGTATTTTATTCCGATATTTTCACTGGTATTTGGCTTATAAATTGATAAGTTAAATATGGTAGTCAAAAAGTATTTTCTTATTTCTAATCAATCTGTTGCTTTATTGTTAAGCGTTTGTGGCACATTCTTTTCAACTGATAACGTGACTTGGCACAGCCATTCTTGACACATTGTAGATCTTTCGCAGGTTTTGATAAGTTTCAATTTGACCACTAGCAACGGACACAGGAAGTGCTAGCAACACCTGTATTACTGTAAATAAATTTGGAACGATATGTTTTAATTCGTTTGAACACATCTACATATATAAATAAAAATGAATCTCCAAAATGTATGTACGCTCATAACTCAATAACGCCTGGACCAATTTGGCCAATTCTTTTTCTTAAATGCTCGTTGAAGTTCAAAGATGGTTTTTACGGCGAGAAAAATTCGAATAATTTCCGGAAAACCCATAAAAACAGCCTTTTTCTTTTCCCCATACAAACATTACTTACATACATACATACATACATATGTACATTTATTAAAATGAATGTTTGTTTGTTAGTGACACTAAGAGAACGGTTGATGAAATTTTTAAAGGTTGTTTGTTGTGGATCGGGAAAGGTTTAGAAACAAATACCTTATACTTTTCATGAGGAGAAGTCGGAAAATTGGACAATTCCAAAAAGTAACATTTTTCATACACATTTTTTTCAATTTTCATTTGTTTTGTTTTTCAATGTTTTGATTTGTAAATTATTTGAATCGTTCAATTGCTGTCGCTTGCTTTTTTATTCCGGCTATCCAAAGGAAAAATTATTGAAAATTATTCAGTGAAAACTTTATGTGTGTTTCAGACGAAGTGATCAATTACTGATTGGAATTTGTTACGAAGCCACGAAGAGGTCGCGCTAATATTTGTCGGCGTTCTTTTTGCCATCAACGTATGGCAGCCCAAAGAAAGGCAAGAAGTACTTCCAAAATGCGATGACATAGTACGTGCGGAATTATGGATCGCGGTCAATCAGCTAGCGATCGTAACGATATCACAGCACGACTTTTTAAACAATAGCTGCGATGTTTGACGATCTTTATCTTGAAGCAACCTATGGTATATATGGTGCTGTTAGATGCTGAATGTATTCTGTTGCGTGTTCCCGCACGCACACATTCTTCTTTGGATGTGGATGGTGATTACACCAGATCAAATTGATGAAATCATTTCAGCGGAAATTCCTGATTCAGAGATAGTGTATTCAGAGGGTGAAAACCAATATGCTTCATGGACCTTGCAAACCTTACAATCCCACTTTGGTTTGTATGTCTGACAATAAATGCACAAAACGTTACTCATGTGCTTTTCTTTCGGAAACGAAAATGGGAAATGATGGATATTCATTGTATCGGCGTCGCTCACCAGACGACAATGGCAGAACATTTAGCATTTAGAGGCGTGAATATCGACGTTAACAACAGATCGATGTTGACAACACATGGATCGTACCATATTCGCCACTTTTGTCTAATTCACATTCAAAACTCATGTCAATGTTGCATATTGCAGATTGGTGAAATCGATCAAATACGTTTGCAAGTATGTCACCAAAGAAAGCAACATAGCGGTTATTGGCCTTGAACGTAATGAGATCAGCAGTATCAAATGGGTCGATATGTCAACCGCAATTTGTAGGATATTTACTTTTGCAATTCATGAAAGTTTTCCGACTGTTGAGCGTCTCGCGGTTCAACTTCATTTAAGTCATTGCGTATTGTGAATGGTACAGTGTGTGCAACTTTTTGAGAAGCATGCCAGCAGTTGCATTTGCTGGAACATGATAATCACTGGAAACAGACGAAGGACAATGCAATAGTTACTTCGCATGCCACTGAAGTTCGCATAGTTTTCGCGAAGATCATTTCGACATATCAGCCTTCAAATTCGCGTTAATTATGGGATACGAAAAAATGGCATTGCCGACGACATTTTACATTGTACGGATATTCGCTTAGAATTGGAAATGGGCAAATTTCAGTTGATACTTCCAGTGGTTTGATATCAATTTCACCTCCCTTTTGTCAATTCACTTCAACGGAAGATGAATTCATCACGAATGTTTATCCGAACATTGGTCAAAGTATCGTAACTGCAATTGCTTGAGTGCACGCCCAATTTTAGCTGCCAAAAATACCGATGTTAATGACTTAAACTGGAAGATTCAAAGTCAAATTCCGGGAGGTTTGCGCTCATATAAATCGATCGATCGTCTTGACAAGGAAGACGAAAACGTAAATTATCCAGTGGAATTTCCAAATTCTTTGGAGAGGCTTGGTATGCCCCAGCATCTCTTGCGTCTCAAAGTTGGATCTGTCATTATTATGTTTCACAATCTTCATGCGCCGAAACTGTGTAATGGAACCCGACTAATTATGACGCAGTTATCGAATACAAGGGACAGCCATTTCAGTTCAATCGTATTCAATTACCAGGGAAAATTGCCTTTGCGTTGACAATCAACAGGACACAAGGAAATCGGGAAATGCTATGTTTTTCACACGGCCAGATGTATGTATGTGACGTGTTGACGAGTTGGAAACCCATCTTCTCTGTATATTTACGCACCAGAACAGAAATCAAAAAATTATGTTTATAAAGTTGCGCTACATTAAAAAAATGTAGAAACAATACAATTTCAACTTTTTTTAATTTCAAACCACATAATTTCACGCAGGACAACGGCTGCGGGGTCAGCTATTTTTAATAAAAACAAAATCCCACAGCTTATGTTCAAAGCTGAGCTAGAACCAGAAAACAAACAACTTGGAAAAAATTGTGTGCACCCCATTTACAAACTTCAATATTTGCTACATCGTAGGATCACTGTGGAGGAACCACATAAAAGAAACGGCCTTAGACAATGCACCAATTGCCAAAAGTATGGTCACACTAGGTCTTACTGCACACTTCGCGCAGTATGTGTCTGAACGCAATAATAATGTGCCGGTCGTTGTATCCTCCAATATGAATCCGCTGATAGCTCCATCAAAAACCGTCAAGGGCGTATCGTTTGCAAACGTTCTAAAATCAGGGCTAGGAAAACCCACAACCACAGTAACAGCGAGTCTCATTGAGCCGCAAGGACAGCAGCCCCACGTTCAATCCGGTAGTCAATCGAATATCGCAGCAATGATAGAGTTAATGCAACATAACATGATGAACTACATAACATTCATGCAGAACACAATGCAAGAACTCATACCAAATCAAAACACACTGCTGCAACTGCTTGCTAACCAAAGTTCAAAATAATGAGCTCGCTAAAAATTGTTTTATGGAATGCAAATAGTATACCTCGCCATAAGCTAGAGCTGTCAAAATTTCTCAACGACAAGGAAATTGATATAAAGCTTCTTGCAGAAACTCACCTAACAAATAATTGCAACTTTAATGTATCGGGATATATCTTCTATTGTACGAATCATCCAGATGGAAACGCGCATGGTGGAACTGGTATCTTAATCAGGAGTCGCATTAAACACCATTGTTTAACTGGAACTGCTGAAAATTATCTGCAAGCAACATCAATATGCGTGTAGATAAAGCAAGATGACATTACTTTGTCCGCCGTTTATTGTCCCCCACGTTTCACGATTATAGAAAAGCAATTTATATATTTCTTCAGCTCGCTGGGAGAGTGCTTTCTTGCTGCAGGTGATTATAATGCGAAACACCCTCACTGGGGTTTCCGGTTATGTAACCCTAAAGGCAAGCAATTATGTAACGCCCTTATATGTAAAAGAAACAAACTGGATTACGTGTCTCCTGAAAAGCCTACATAATGGCCGGCAGACCCGAAAAAGCTGCCAGATTTAATTGACACTGCAGTAACTAGGAAAATTCCTCACAGCCTTATTACTGCAGAAACAAGAGCAGACCTCTCATCAGACCACTCACCAGTTCTCTTCACTTTGCGACATCAGTCACATTATAAAGAGTTACCCTATATGCTCACGTCACGGCTCGGAGTGATGCAGAAAAGTCAGCAACCTTCGCTGCTCATCTAAAAAATGTCTTCCAGCCAAACCCAGAAACTAATGACTTTACACTTCCAATTGTACCCTATTTGATGGAATCTGAAATTACTCCAAAAATGGTTATTGAGCTACCAAATTCTGCTATAATCTGCATATGTATGTTTTTCAATGCAATCACAAAACAAGCTCACTTTCCTCAACAATGGAAAAAGTCAACTATAGTGATGATACCTAAGCCTGGAAAGGACAAAACGCAGCCATTCTCCTATAGGCCCATCAGCTTGTTATCCTGCATGCCGAAATTATTTGAAAGACTTCTTATGCTCCGCATTAAACCACATCTTCAAACCCACAACATAATACCATCTTACCAATTTGGCTTCAGGGAAAAGCATGGAACGATCGAGCAAGTACATAGGATCTGAAATTCGAACAGCTTTTGAAAAACGGGAATATTGCTCTGCAATATTTCTTGATGTCGCGCAGGCTTTTAATCGAGTATGGTTAGATGGTCTTATGTACAAAATAAAAACGCTATTCCCGCAAAACACCCACGAACTGTTTAAGTCCTACCTTTGTGATCGAAATTTTGTAGTTCGATGTAACATCTGAAGCCCAAACGATTGAAGCTGGTGTACCATAAGGCAGTGTTTTTGGCCCAATGTTATATGTTTTATACACTTCAGATATTCCAGTAAACGACCGCTTGACAATGTCTACTTTTGCCGATGACACTGCAATAATCAGCCGCTTCAAGTGCCCAATTCATGCAAATGCGCTCCTAGGAAATCATATTGAAGCTGTGGCCAACTGGATCGCAAACTGGAGGATAAAGGTTAACGAGTGAAAATGTAAGCACGTTACATTTACCCTAAACAAGAGCAGCTATTCGCCTTTGACACTGAACAACGTACAAATACCACAAAGCAATCATGTTACTTACCTAGGGGTCCATCTGGATAGGCTACTCACTTGGCGAAACCACATAGAGGCTAAAAGGACTTACCTTGAGTTAAAGGCAGGTTCTTTGCACTGGCTTATTAACTCTCGGTCAGCCCTGAGTCTGGAGTATAAAGTCATTATATACAACACGGTTTTAAAATCTGGACCTATGGGTATGAGCTGTGGGACAACGCGAGTGGCAGCAACATCGAAATTCTTCATCGTGCGCAATCAAAAATTCTTCGTACAATCACCGGAGCACCGTGGTATATCCGAAATGAGAACATCCAACGTGACTTAAGAGTTCCAAACGTACGAACTGAAATAGAGCAACGAAGCGGGAAATATGCATTGAAACTATCGGTTTACCCAAACCAACTAGCAAGATCGTTATTGCGTGTGAACAGGAGCTCAAGATTACGTAGAAACGACTTACCAGCCCAGGCGTAATATATTTTAGGCATAAATTAAGTGAGTAGTTTAAGATTCGCAAACTTATTGTTAGGCCCTTAATTAGGGTAGATTCAATAAATAATAGTAAAGTTAATAAAACAAAAAAAGATAGTTTCGTATATTTGGGAACCGGTGTAAACACCACCAACAATATCAGCCTGGAAATCCAAAGCAGGATAACTCTTGCCAACAGGTACTGCTTCGGACTGAGTAGGCAATTGAGGAGTAAAGTCCTCTCCCGACGAACAAAAACCAAACTCTATAAGTCACTCATAATTCCCGTCCTGCTATATGGTGCAGAAGATTGGACCATGACAACAACTGATGAGTTGACGTTGCGAGTTTTCGAGAGAAATGTTCTGCGAAAGATTTACGGTCCTTTGCGGCCACGCGGCTACGCTGGCTAGGGCATGTTGTCCGAATGGACGAAAACACTTCAGCTCTGTCTACGCCAATTAAGAAGAAGAAGAAGATGGGAATATCAGGAATTAATACAACATACTAATTTCTAGGAATGCATATTTGGAGTATGATGTAAGTAACATATTATGGCTAAATATTAAAGTTAACTTTTCAGAAGCAAAATAACGTCATTATTGTTGTTAAGTTTCGAGCTTATAAAAATTATCAACGAAACAAGTTTCGGTTAAACTTGAGTGGCTATTACAATTTAAACAGCTGGATTCAGATTGCAGTTTCCGTAAAAAAATCGTTTTCATATTAGCGGAGTATGGGCCTCAGGCGAATTATCAAAATTTACTAAAGAACAAATCGTCATCTGCTGGGAAGAGTATACAAATTCGGGTTAGTATTTAAGAAAAGTGGAGGATATAGAAAAGAATCTATCGATAATTTCGATAATTAAATAGTTTATTTTCATAAAAAGAAGGCGGATGACCAAATTATGGTCATAAAATTTTAGTAAATGTTATATAGTATATCTTGATCAATACATAATATGTAGATAAAAAATAATTTTTATTTATAACAAGTAAGAAAGAGCTAAGCTCGGTGCACCCGAATATTTTATACTCTTGCAACTTCCAAGAATTAAAGCCAGAGAAATACCTTAAGATGTAAAACGTCAACCAGAGAATCGAAATCTAAGAAATTTTATACATATATACATACATATACTCTATTATTAGGATTATCCCTGAATTTCAATTATACATATATCTCACACATTGATCGGTATTTTCGGTCAAATATCAACTATGGACACTGGGGTCCACATATTCGGTACCTAGGGCCTTGAACAGTTTTGGACAACTTTTCGTCAAAAGGTGTCATACTTTAAGGGAATTATTACTCCAAAATTTTTTTCCGTTATATTAATTACTTCTTGATTTGTGTACTGGAAAGTGAAAGAATTAAAAGGAATTTTAAATTGTGTTGTATGGGAAGTAAGGGTGGTTATTGTTCGATTTTGCCTATTTTTACACCGTAACATAGGAATTGTAGATAAATGATACGTACTAAATTTAGTCGATGTCGGTTGGTCCGGGTCCCGAGATATGGGATCACCAAAAAGTCCAATTTTCACACCGGCTCTCATAAAGCCTTCTCATACCATCTTGAAGTTAAAATTTAATATCTATGCCTTAATTGATTATGGATTTATTGCGCTTTTAGTAATCTTGAACAGTACCGTTATATGGGGAATGAGCGGGGATATCCTCCGATTTCATCCATTTTCACACAGTAGAAGTTCTTATAAGATTTGTACTCAGAAAATTTTGTTGTTGTAACTTTAGTGATTTAGGAGATATGTACATTAAACATATTAGAGAACGTGGCCACGACCACTTTAAAAAAAAAATTACCCACAGATGCCCATTGTTACTGCGATGCCCTGTGCTAATTCACCAGGGGTGTTGTGGAACCTGATAGTTGTCGGAATCAGAATTGAAACCAATCCAAAAAAGCAGTAGGTGTCATGAATTCAGATATTATTGGTTTGATATTCGAAACAGAATTTGTATTGGTTTTGGGTGTCACGGAAACCAATTTTATCGGTTTTGTTGTCAGAAACAAATCAAGAAGATAGTCGCACACAGATTTGAAATGTAAGTTAAGAAATCAAGTTATTTTATTGTTACGAATTGATTTATCTTTATTTCTATAGGAGAAAACATAAGAATAAAACACGAAATGTGTTAATTATTGAGTTTTGGAAAAAAATGCGGATATTTAAAAGGGGAGCCTGCTTTAGAGGCTTAAAAAAAAATCGATTTTTTGAGTTTTTTTGGGAGGGAAAAAAATAATTGATTAAAGCGAAGTTTCTAGGGTTTATACTTATATATTTAAACATCATCCGCAAATTTTTTTTATACGAAACCTTTAAAGGCTTGCCTTTGGGAAGCAATTGCCAGATGCTTTTCGCATATGCATACTTATGTCGGGTAAGATGCAGGTCGCGATTTATATCGGAAACAAAAAATTCAAAGAGATTCATAGTTTTTAATAACTTATGTTCAAGTTAAACTGATAAAACTAAAAAAAATGAAAAATTCTAAAATTAAGAAAAATGGGTTTTTGACTAAAAAAAATTTACTTTGACGTACTATATTTTCAAACTTAACTTTTCTTAGTTCTTTTAGTTTAAATGCCTTTAAGATAATTTAATGCCAAGATTTGCCCCAATTCCATATGACGTATAGTTTTTTTCTTTCCTGCCCGCCAATTAAGAAAACTCGTAGAACTGAAAAACCGAGAAATCGCGTGCCAAAGTTTTCGCTTTTCTGCCCAAGCGCTCATACATATATCTGCTAGACGCTCGGTCACAATTTCCCTTCTAGCTTCGACAATATTTCGAATTATCATCTATAACTTTGGAGAAATATTCTATTTTATATTTAAATAATTTTTAAAGAGATTTAAGTAAAAAAAAACAGTTTTTTGAAGCTTTTAAAGCAGGTTTCCCCTTAAAGAAGATTTACAAGACGTAATAAACATAATTTAACATCCAAATGCGTCTTTATTCATTCGATAAATGTTATCTCTTAAAATCTTTCTTTAATTCGGAACTCATTAAAAACTTTAATAGGATTGCTTCCAAATGTATTCATTTGCAGGTTTTGTCACATTAGTAAACAGCTTATTCGAATATTGGTTTTGCTTGTGTTCGAAAATTCGAAAATCCAATCAGATTCTGTGACATCATTGAATTTCAGAATTGGTTTGCAATTCTGACAGCTAAGCAATTATGTCTTGGATTCCAAAACAGCCCTGTACAATTTTATATCTTAATTTAGTGCTTAGTTAAGCCACTTTATATGTTTTCGGTTAATTGCGATTTGTGGGCGTGGTAGTGGTCCGATTATGTCCGTCTACGAACTCGATTTTTTTTTGTCCTAAGGAACTTGCATACCAAGTTTCATCAAGATATCTCAATTTTTACTCAAGTTACAGCTTGCATGGACAGACGGACAGACAGACAGTCAACTGGATTTCTACTATTTTCAACACCCTGATCATTAATATATATATAACCCTATATCTATCTCGATTAGTTTTAGGTGATACGTACAACCGATAGGTGCTCTGTAGCAATTTGTTGCAAGAGTATAAAAATATAATGGTATCAACATCTGGTATAAAATCCCTCTTTACATATAAATATCTTCTTTTTTGCATAATACACACCTATAAAAGCGCAAAATAAACATACATACATACATATGGACAACATATGATATTTATGAGACTTCTTTTCCGCACATAATAACATTAAATTTCTTATATAGACCGCAAAAATGTCAACCACAGCAATAGCAAATAACAGAATGCTGTTAATGATATGTAAAAACGGAAACGATAACAACAACACTAATCACTAGTGTCCAAAAAATGCTGAAAGACCAGCCCTTCAAGTAAAGTGATTCAGAACAGCATGGGCTATTGTTAGCATAAAATATAGTGGAATATGTACATATATAAGTATACATTAGGGTGTGCCATTTTGAGGCAACCTTTTGTTTTAACTGAAAAGCAGGCTCAAAACTTTCGAAATGTGTAAAAAAAAGTCACTCAAAAGATGAGCTCTTAATATTAATATTAAGAGGTGCCTCTTTCAAATTTTCTGTTTTCCATATAAATTAGATGGAAAAAAATCATTTTTTTTATGGTGGTTATTGTACGGAGGTTATTATACATACATATGTGCACGCGATGGCTGCCAGTAGGGATGGTAAACTCGATTCCGATTCTACTCGAGAATCGGGTTTTCTCGTAAAATAATCGATTTTTCGCTCCGATTCTTGACATTCGAAAAATGTCACATGAAAAAAAAGGTTGGTTCAAAATGGCACACCCTAGTATACATACAAGTATGTATGTTCATGTACACATATGCTTGTAAGCATTACTAAAGCCTGGCATAAGATTGCATATGGTATGGTACATACACATCCCTTCGGTCAAATCTACTAGTTATAAAATTCTTTACAAACTAGTATGGACTTCTAACCCAACTGGTCAGACTGTCTTTTTTCTGCATATATGTACAGTTGAAATGTTTTAGAGGTTGATGGCCTCCCAGATAAATATTGTCCTGTAGGGTAAAAATCTAGTTGAATTATAAAATTAGTCTCACGCTTTTCTGCCCAGTTAAACTTCAGGAAAAAAATTTTATTTGTGAAAAGATACATATATTTGGTGATTTGTTTAAGCTGGGGACGTATAATATAAAGTTCATTAAAGTATTTTTAAATGTCTCTGGACGTAGTTTGAGCAAGGTTTAAGGGGTGTACAAATAAATATAACCCAACTAACTTTTACTAAGTAAAAAGAAAATAACATTTTTAAGTAGTATTTTGGTGTGCATGTTGATTTTACCTTACTTTTGGTGCAAACTGGGCTCTATTAAAATGAAAAACTTTTAAAAAGATTCTCCTATTGATGGACAATTAAGGTACTCGTAACAGGCTCCAAAATTATATGTACATATATACATATTATTCCTAATAAAGTATGCTTCTTCTCTTATCTATAAAAAGGCTAAATATAAATATTGATTACCAGGCCCACGCCATTGGTATTTTGCATTTACGTCATTGAAATTCTGTTAATTTGCTTTACCTTCTCATTTGGAGATAGGAACACCGTTTTTAAAACAAATGCGAATTTTAAGTTCTCTGTCTTTAACGAAATTAAATAATCAAACTGGCAAAAAAGTGAGACCGGCAAAATACATCATATACGTGTGTGTAATATATACATATACTTAGGTATTCTTCAATAATTTTTTATATTTTTCTTATTTTATCATGTATTTGAATTTCTGAACTAAAGCTTTTTCTTCGAAAGAACATTGACCAAATTAAACTTTTGGTAAAACCACATTAACGTTAGAGCACCTTATGAGTCCCCTTTTCCCCGCCTTTGTCACGCTCTTTGCTTACAGAGAACCCATAATATTTTTTGTTTTTTACTTTGAAACCATTTTTTATACTTACGATGCATTTTATTATTTTGCTGGCAAATTTATGGCAAATGCCGGTGCTAGCGCTATCATGGTGTGTAATTGAGTGTGGAATGTCATATGAAATGCAAAAAAAATATCAATTTATATAGTTATACATATATGTATACAGATATGACAACGTGAAAAAAATATCTAAGATATATGGTCACACATGGTCAGGCAGACCATAGGAACATCTTTTTATCTGATTTAAGTTCGCCCTTCTATTTTTAATCGCTTGCTTTTTTATGTTGTTATTGGCGTTGTAGCATTACGCCGGCGGAAATGCAGTGTACATTGTGAGCGGAACAAATTTTTTATTGAATAAAAACTGCGCCCTCAATCGGAAGCTGCTTTGGGGCTTTTATAGTTCAATTGCCAATAATACGGAAAGTGAAAGGGGATAGCATTACCCAAGTCGTGAAAGTTAAGGCAGATTGAGAGGTGGAGTGCTTAAAACATAAACTTTTGCGTCTTTTACCGTTACAAGGACGGTGAATTACGGACAGTTTAGTGCACTATCCATAGACACGCATGTACATACACACATGTATGTACATACATATGTAAGTTCAATCGAATTTAAACGTTGTTATGGGCATCTTTTGCAGTGGTTTGACTTATGAAAGTGGGGAAAGACGACAGACAGCTACAACTGATATAAGAAATCGACATATGGAGATTAGAAGGACAAGATTAAAAATTTACTACGAAAATATTTATGGGCACTAGCAAAGAAGGAGGGTCAACGCGTTACAATATTCAGCCTTGTTAAAATAAAAACAAACTGTTCCTTACAAAAAAGAAAATTGAAGGAGAAGTGCTTTTCAAAGTGACAAAAGATATGGGGTCAAATGATTTAGTAATCTTGGGGTATAAGTCAAAAGTTGATCCGATTTGTTTAAAAATAGGTACTTACATATGTATGTATATAAAAATGTACTTAATTATACATATGTAAGTATATCTACGTATTTATATAAATTACTTATATGTACGTAGACGCATATGTTCATGTTTGCGCGTAAGCATGACTACTGTTTGTATTACGCATACTCGTATTTAGTAATTGTGGGTCACAGCTTCAGTTAAAGACTGTTTCACGGATATGCGCATTATTGCGCAATTATTTCTGAGTTTCCAAATCAAACACATTATTGTTTTTGTAGAAAAAAAACTCGTTCACAAATAAGTATTTCAGTGAAGTAAGATTACACCACTAAAATGAGGCTCTACAAATCTTGTGATACCTTCACAATTATCACGAATAGGCAATGCAGTATGAGATTGTGCATTATCGGACTACTTTGTTCAATATCATAATCACTTTTAGAGAATCTAAAAACGACGCGTACCTCAAATACTAAAGAATATTTTGACGTGAAATTCAGCATAGATGTAACTAACAGTACTACCAACTTACAGAAAAAAAAGGTGCGTGGAGTCCCTACGCGCGGATGAAGTTATATGTACTTCTTAGTGACATTCCAAGAAATGCATATCATTTTGTATGAAAGAAAACTAGAAAACTTAAATTCACATTTTATAAATTTATTATAATTTATTATCTCCCCGAGCATGCCTTTGCCAACAAGTCGTCTTTTCGCGACGATGGCAAAAGCTAAAAATCATAAATTGCACAACTTTCTGGTGCTTCTCGCAAAAATATGCGATGATATGTATTCACGATCATACGTACATATTCATACGTACATATTCATACATACATATTTACGCATGTTTGTAGGCGAAGCTGCTACAGCGGCAAGGGGTGACAATTGGCGGCCATTACTTTACTTATGCCATAGAACTTCTATTGCTACGAATATGGAAATGACAACGAAATAATGCAAATATGCATATTTCTAAAGGTCATTAATTTCTTTGAAGAAATGAATGATCCTGAGAAGTAGAGTCTTAACTTTTCAACGGCCAACGCAGAGCATTTCAACCAAAAGATACGCAAAATAGTTGAGAATTCGCAGAAATGGTAGACAAACGAAAGAAAAAGAAGCATAACTTCAATAATGCACAAGCATACAAACATACATATGCGCACACATGTGAATATGTCACCAACCAAAAATTGAAACATTGTTCTACAAAAACAAACACAGCATAAGCATGGCAACATTGTGTTGTTGGTAGAAAAGCCGAGCTGTGCCGAAAGAAACGAACAAGCGATCGCCGATTGTCACCGCTTCGCTTGCTGCTCGAACATCTTCGCAGACAAGGTTGCGTAGATTCATATTGAGCAAGGTTGCGCAACCTGAATCTATCGCAACCTTTTCCGAACTCGTATAAGAAGTATAACTTCAAAAAAAATTTACTGATACGAAAAACACGCGAAGTATAAATTAAAAATTCACCTTTCAATTTTCTCACAGTAGTATTCCACACCAATCACGGGGCAAAAGGACGCGTTACCGAAGATAGTTTTGGTGCTCATTCCAGGCAAAGGCCTATATCACTCATTATACGAAATGAAATAATAATAAGAAACAATACGATAACAATGCATTAAAAAAAAATATAAAAAAACAATATTCCTTTAATACTATTAATTAATTAGTATAATTATAAACAGATGATCTTTAAACAAGTAAGTTCGACTTTTATACTCTCGGAACGTACAAAAATGAAAGCCGGGAAAAGTCCTACAGGTGTCAACCAAACTTTATATTAAACAAATCAGGAAAGGCTAAGTTCGGGAGTAACCGAACTCTTGCAACTTGCCAAGATCAAAAATATAAAATAGTACGACTTTGTTCATAATTTTAGATTTCCTAATTTATTCCTCAAAATCTATGTGATCCCCTTCAAAGTAATATGCCTTGGCCCCGGAATAATTTCCAATTTCCGGAATAACCTTCAATGCACGTAGAGATTCACGTTGGATGTCTTCAATTGACTCAAAACGTTTTCCCCGGAGCGGTCGTTTGAGTTTGCTGAATGGACGGAAGTCTCACGGGTCTAAACCAGGTAAATACAGTGGTTGCGCCACTATAGTTTTTAAAAATTTGGTGAAAGACTCACGAAGAATCAATGCAGAGTTGTCCGCCTATAATTCAGGTCTCTTTTTACGGTTAGCTTCGCGCAAACCATTCATAACACTCAAATAGTATTCCTTATTGACGGTTTGGCCGGTCGGAGGGAATTCGGTCTGCACCATCGGCTCACCTTTGCCATGATATATTCACGATTAAATTGTCTCATATTTTGACCAACGTACATACACGATTTAAAATCATTTGTAAAGTCAAAATGTGTGGCAATCAGTACCTCGCGTATTTTGAGGCCAGGGAAGATATGGACTGATTGCATCAACTTTTGACTGATTACATTAACTTTTGACATTACTCAAGTATACTTAAAAATGCATCAGTCAGCAATTTTATAAAAAGTTCTTACACATTGACTGATATATTCGAAACAAAGTCTTTTAAAATAACGAAAATCAATATATAAACAAGGTGCGTCCAAAGTAAACAGAACTTTTTTAATCTAGCGCCCCCTGGTGGCGACATCTATATTTCGACTGGTGCGTTAGAGTCTGCTATCTTCATAGATTGTCCAGTGAGAATTTCATGACATTTCATCAGTTGGAAGTTAAGTTATTACGTTTTAAGTATCAATATGTTTGTGCTACCGGTACGAAAATGAGCTTCGAACAAAGAGCCAACATTAAATTTTGATTTAAAATTGGTAAAACTTTTACCGAAACGTTTCAATTGATGAAACAAGTTTATGGCGATGATTGCCCCACAGCAGAGTGCACAAGTGGTTAACGTCAAAGTGATCGTGAGGGCATACTTGTAAATGACGATCAACATGTCAATCAAAATCCGTGATCTCAGGAAATTCCATCGAAACTGTGCGTGAATTCATCAAAAATCAGCCGAAATCATCATTGAAATTCATGGAAATGGAATTGAACATCTCTAAAACATCGATTTATCGCATTTTGACCGAACATTTGGGCTTACGAAAGGTGTGTGCACGGTTTGTTCCGCATAAATTGACTGACAACCAAAAATTGCTCAGAATCCAACATTCGATCGACGCTTGGGACCGATTATTAGACCAAAAAATACGTTTTAACCATTAACTACTCTCCGTATTCACCTGATATGGCACCGTGCGACTTCTTCCTTTTCGGAAAAATGCATTTGCCCATGAAAGGAAAGCGTTATGCAGACGTAGAGGCCATTCAAAAGGCTTGCACCGGCATACTGGCGGTCATACCGGCCAACGAGCTAAAACACTCGTTCGAGATGCTTTTGGACTGCGAAAAAAGCTATAGAAGCAGAAGGAGACTATTGTGAATATAGTAAATTGATTTTGCCGAGAAAACCATTTGTTCTGTTTTTTTAAGTCCTATTTACTTTGGAACACACCTTGTAGTATAGGGTATTTGGGGTAATTCGTAGACCGGTTTCACACACTTTCACAAAAGCGTGCGTTACTTTAATTTTGTTAAAGTAAAGTTAAAGTAGTAACAATACCATAGTAAAGGTATCATGGTATTATGTTTACTACGTTGATGACACATATGGCAAAGTAGTAAACTCAAATACTAGCTTTGTTTCATAGGCATTAAATATTTCAAAAAAAAATTTCAACAATAAATACATATGTAGTTGTGAAGAAAATAAGTACAATTATTTCAAATACTGTAAAGTTAATCTATTTTCATCGCAAAAAGGCAATTTGGTTACAGTCTCTTTAAAATCCTCACATAAAATGAGGCATTTCCTGCTTTTCCGGAAGAAAAATTGTGAAAACTGTTTGTTTTCCATTTCATTAATTAATCTTTTAGGTCATTTTGACAGAATATTTCGAAAAGCTTATGTGTAAAAGATGGATGGCGCATGCCTTGGATTCCACCGAATCCATTTTTCCCTTTTGTTTGAAGATGGGATCTAAAGGGTTGGTGACCTGTGATGACCCTTACAATGTTGCCAACCTCCGTTTTGCATAAGAGTGGGATATATTTAGTCTGTCCTCCAGCAACATTTCCCCAAAGTAGCTTTGTGTTATGACCTGAATTGCTTGTTTTCGAAGACCTGAGGTGTTCTAGGGTAGGAGTGGAATGGCCTGAGGCAGCTTAGCTCGTCTGCCTTTTCATTTCCTTTTATTTCTATATGCCCAGGTATTCTGATGATATTATTGATGATGTGTTTCTTGCTGAAAGTCTATTAATTGTCTTCTTGCATAATCTCACGCAATTCGATTTTGTATTGGCACTACTGATGACCTTAATTGGCGCTTGCCTATCCACTAGAATGTTTGTGGACTTGCTGCTTAAAGCAGAAGTCCACCTGGCACCTTTTGTTATGTTTTGTTATAAACCGGCTGGCCGTAAGCATTGCTTCAAACATCACTTGAGACATATTTTAGTTTTCTCAAGATTAACAGTTAGTCCGTGGCCCTCCGCCAAACCGGCGGAGATCTCAAGGCCCTTTTACATCCGCCGAGATATGCAAATAAGTTTCAACCCTAAACAGAGGACACCTTGAAATTCTCATTGTCAAGAAGAAATAATAATTCGTTGATCAAGATAAGACTTAGCTAGGCCGGTCTCGAAAATTTTAGCAAGTAGTTAGTAGTTTTTCTTTCCCGGTTTCAGTATAAAGATAAATTTGGGCTCGTGACATCTGTTTGGCGTGTAGCCTAAACGGTCACAAGAACTATAAATACTAGAAACGATCAGTAAATCTACACCGTTTTGTAGTACAGCGGGAAATATAACATCCATGCCTTAAAAAATTTAAAACAATTAAACGCTTTGATAAGCATTTCTTGGTATTCGTATTGAACGTAGTAAATTATAATGTATGTATGTAAGTAAATAAATATTTACGAACTAATAGCATTATACCTAATCACTTACATGCTTCGTGAAATTGTTTCTGTATTTACATGTGTCTAGCGGTTATTTCATATTCACATTCACAAGAATTCCCAAGCACCATAAGAAGTTCGGCCGAAGATCGACTAAACTGCTATTTAATATAAACAAAATTTTAATTTGGCACAAGGAATCGCATTAAAAAGGGCCATCTGTTGTTTTCAATTTTTAAAAAATAACGAAAGTTAACTTACGGATTTAATTGCAATACCAACTCTTTTAAGTGGCTTTGAAAATTTGTGCCAATTTCATGAATGTATCTAAATTTTTACTCAAGTTATCGCACGGGCGGATAGACATCCAGAATTCTACTCATAACATCACCTTAGTTGAAAGTGTTGCAAGGTTTGTTCAGAAAATAGTATAACGATATTTTTATTTCTTAAGAACGTCTTTATTTACTCATAAATATCTATTTTGTCCCCTGCAAAGTAATCACCTTCATTCCTCAGCGTTTTTTTCCTATCCTTAATTTGCTAATACTATTTTCTTTACTTAATTAATATTTTCATCTTTTCTTGACGTGCTCGGGAGCATACACTTTACTTTTGTATATATTGTATGCCATAGTCAACATTCGGAATGCGTCCGCGGACTTAGTTTTGTTTCTTACACATAGTTTTATACAGATTTTTTATCCATTTTTTGGAATAAGCAAAAATCGAAGAGAACCAAAACGTATCCAAGAACGGCTATCAAAATGACGACCTTACAATATTACACGTTCAGTTAATTTTGCTAAGATGTCTTACATATTGACCATATATACAGTATAAGACCAACCGAAAGTTTGAAAATATTTTATTAGGTATATGGCAGATAGGTGTAGAATTTACTCGATTTGACTTATTTTTCGCATTACTACCCATATTAAGAGAAACAGATTCTCTCTGAGTTTCATAAAGGTTCCTCAGCAATCATCAACCATTTATAAGGAATAAAGTCAACCAGATGTTTGAAAATCCTTATATTAGTTATATGTATGAAGGCTAGGACAAGCATTCAACCAAATTTATCTACTTTTTCTGCAACGATGTATCGTTAGGAGGGAAACACGCCCACTGAATTTAAGTAAGATAACTCAGAAGTCAGGAAAATAAATCCATAAAACTTTCACGGACACGCGCTGTCTGCTGGCCTACCTAAAACACTGCTTGGTCGAACTGATTGATGCATTCCCTTTTCTTCCAACTCCATTCGTCAAATACCTGGATCAGTAATGCCATTTGTGTCTTTGGCTTGCGTATTAATTTGTAATTAATTTGAACACATTTTCTACCACATTTCTTGCTCTGGATAGCCATAAATAAATATTTCGTACGACATCACTTAATTGCGGAAGCGGAATGTTTTTTAAGGGAAGTTACATGCGTAATTATTGCGTGGAGCTAAATATCGTGGTATCGCCTGTCTTTGAACGAAGGAGATCGCTTCACAGAGTCTTGTATATCTTTTGTAAACGTATGGGTAAGGCGCCCCATTAAAAAGTAAAAAATTCCAGAATCATCCTCAATCATCTGACATCAAATATTGACGACAGTTTTAGAAATGCTCTGCTATATCGACATTTGGTCAGTTTTGATGTTGGAATGAAAACGCATCGAAAACTTTCCGTAGAAGGGTGACCACAGTTTTTAGAAATTCACAAGGCATGATTAACATCGAAAACCGTGGTCAAGCTCTACTGATGGCACCTCATTTCAATCTTTTACTATTACTCTTTCTCCGTCCGCCAGCAAATATGTAAATTGTGAGAAATTATTTAGAAAGGAAATATTATCAAACTCTCACTTCTTCGCAAATTATTTCTTTGTGTTTAGTCTTAACTATCCGAACTTCCATTTGCTATGCCCTTATCCAGGCGTAATGATTAACAAAGAATAGATTAGGTTCCATACTATTTCGAGTCGCCTACTTACCTGGAACTACCCTTTCATTGTGCACTGGGCTGTGGCAATAGAGCATAGCATAGGCGAATTCAACAGATTCCTGCCGGAAATAAGCAGAAGTGTTCCAGCGTGATGCCAGTTAGTTATGAACTGTGACTAAAAGTGCCCATACACGAGCACACAAGTGCGTTCGATCGGTATGAATTCGTTTGCCCATACACGACACACAAATCCATTTTGCGTTCGTTCTGCACAGAGTTAACATGTGCGGCAGGTAAGCGGAAGATTTCTTCGAATTTATTTCTAATGTAGCACTTTTATCTATTTCTTTGTATTTCGTTAATAAGTTATTCCAACTTTTATTTTTCTCAATTTTATTTTTATATTTATCACTTTTCGTTTGCCAATTCATATTTTATAAGATCAATAAATTCTGAATAATCAATTTTTGTTTTTTTTGCTTAAATCTCTTTAAAAAATATATAAGAATACTAGCTGACCCGGCAAACTTCGTTCTGCCCAAAATAGATTTTTTTGTTTTCATTTCAAAAATTACATCGGTATTGGTGTTAATAGAATATGAACGATTTTTCCTAATTTCATTGTGTATACTTTAAATACCGCCTTTTTTGTCCTTGACAAATTCCCAATATTGAAAAATAGTGAAGAAAAAATTATTGCTGAGTTTTTTGAACTGTTTTTGATAAAAAATTTAAATAAAAAAACATGATATACAGGCAGGTTCTGCAATTTACTTCCGAGTGAAATTTTGTGGAAAATACCTTCTGTACCTAATTTGACAAAATTTTTACAAATTTTACTCGGAAGTGAATTGCCAGAACCTGCCTGATAAACATTTTTTTCGAGGGTACATTAATGCTTTTTGAATTTAATTGCTTGAAAAATGCTACTCTTTTCAATGATGCTGACACATCGCGTCCAGGATTTGTTGACAATTTAATAAAATTAAGTTTGCACTATTCTCATTCAATTTTATTAGTTTTAATCGAGTCTCGAAAATATATAATTTTAGTACATATTTAGTTTAGGGTTGCACGGTACACGATATTTTTGGTTTTCTGTTCCGCGGCGTAAATAAACAGTGAGGAAGGTTTTCCAACACGGGAACACGCCACATAGAGCTGGCCATGTGAAAAGCAAGACATTTCTAAATTTATGCCGCATACTTCCAGCGACTGCCCTTGTGACTTGTTTATTGTCATCGCAAATGCAAGTTTCAATGGGAACTGCAAACGTCTGAATTAGAATGGTAAATCTGTTGAAGTTAATGGAATTCGGGGAAGTAAGCATTCCTCTCCCTTGAACGGGCCTTTCAAAATGCTTGCCACTATTAAATTGTCCATTAGCTTGGTCACAATCAGTCGAGTACCATTGCACAGTTTGGGAGCATGAAGATTCCGTAGCATAATAACTACAGACCCAAATTTGAGACGCAAATTATGAGGCGGCATTCCAGGCGGCATCAAAGAGTTTATGAACTCCACTGGGTAATTTACTACCTCGTCTTCATTTTCAACGCGATCGATTGATTTATATGACCGCAGATCTCCCGGAATTTGATTTTGAATTGTCCAATAGAAGTCGTTGACATTCATATTTTTTGCTGCTAAAATTGCGCGCGTGCTTAACCAATCGTAGTTACCATAATTGGAAAATCGTAGTTGGAATCGATATTAATCCACTGCAAGGATCTATCGGAAGTAGTCCATTTCCGATTCGCAGCAGCTCTTTTGAAAAAACCTCCGCAGTTCTATCGTTTTGCAGCAAAACTCACATATTCATGGTCAATGAAATGGTTTTAACAAACCTCTACAAATGCGATGACTTCAGACATGCGTTTAGCTCATCCGCCGCTGTTGATTTTGGAATCACGGGAAGTGTTTGTCTAAAGTCGGCCGACAGCAATATCATCACTCCTCCAAAGCAACGATTATTGTTGCACAAATCTCTCAGTGTTCGGTCGAGTGCTTCTAATGATCGTTTGTGGGTCATTGTGCATTCATCCCATATGATTAACTTACATTTTTTTAAAACTTGTGGCATTTGCTGATTGCTTTGAAATATTGCAAACAGGACTTTCGTGTATTTGCAAGTTTAATGGAAGCTTTAATGCTGAATGTGCCGTTCTTCCACCTTCTAACAGTGTTGCAGCAATCCCGGTAGATGCAAAAGCTAATGCAATACCTCCTTGACCACGTATTGCTGCTAGTATTAAAGACAATAGGAACGATTTGCCAGTCCCGCCGGGCGCATCGAGGAAAAATATGCCACCGTTTCCACTATCTACAGCATTTATTAGCTGATTGTACGCACTGCTTTGCTGTTCATTCAACAGTGGAACATTTGTTTGTACTTGCTGTTGCAAGTGAGTTATATCGTAAGCACGCTCGCGTTCCAATTCGCGACTCACTAAATCCCTTGTTTGACGACTTGGTGCCGGCATATTAACTTCAATCAATAGTTTTCCACTCATAAGTAAACATAAATCTTCAATAAGGACTAATGCTTCATTGTAGATGTCAGCGTTCATTTGTAAGTCGACATTTCTCGTCACTAATCGCAGGCGATGCATAATATCTTCTACCATGTCATCTTTGTACGTATCCCATAATAGGCGCGGGTTTGAAGACTGACATTTCGAAATTATAATAGCGAAAAGTGTACGAACTGCAGTGGCTGGTGAAGAAGCTATTGCATCCGCTAGCGTTTGATTCCAGTGACTGTCGTGTTCAAGCAATTGCAATTGTTGACATGCTTCTCGAAATGTTGCACAAATGGTACCATCTACAGTCCTCAATGATTCAAATGAAGTTGAACCGCGAACATTAATCAAAAGCAAACGTAGGTAAAAGCAATCATCGTTCTTTGGATGGATTGTGTAAATTCTTCCCAATGCATCAGTTGAAAAAACACCTGGATAACCATCTACCGGATGGCCGTTCTTCCTGCGCAAACATTTCTTCGACGATGCATTCCATGTATAATACCGAGGCATCTCCGAGTAAAACAATGTTCTCGCGAACGGATCACTGGCGCAAGTTGCAAAGAACTTGTTAAAGTGGTTGCTGGTGGTATTTCGTTCCCTGTACTATGTTCTCTGCGTTGAAATAAACTCGCTGGCCATTCTCCAAATGAGCTGCCAGATGCACAACAGTAGGATGGCGTTCATGAATTGCAAATGAAAATATTCTCCAGATTGCTTCATTGCAGTTTACATATCTGCCCATTTGAAATTTCCTAATTCTATCTCGTTCAACGCCAATAGCCGCCATATCGCTTCCTTTGGTGACATATTTGCAAACATACTTAATTGATTTTATTGAACTGCAATACTCAACATTTATATGTGTTTTGAATGCCTTAGACAAAATTGGCGAATATGGAACGATCCATGTGTTATCAACCACGAAATTCTTTCCTTTCAATTGAGTGATGAATGTTCTGCCATTGTCAGCGGGTGAGCGACACCGATAGAGAGGGTATCCGTCGTTTCCAGTTTGAGTTTCCGAAATAAAAGCACGGGGATAGCGTTTTTTGCATTTACTGTCCGACATACAAACCGAAGATGGATCGTGTTCTCCGCATGGCCCATGAACCATGTTGGCCATCACCACTTCGTGCAACTCTGGATCTATTTCAACATCAGGAATTTCGGCGGAAATGATGTCATCAATTTGGTCAGATGTAATTTTCTCCACCATCCAAAGAAAAATGTGTGCGTGGGGCAAACCTCTCTTCTGCCACCCCACTGAGTACATCCAGCATCGAACAGTGCCATATACACGTTGTTTCGTAATAAAGTCCATCAAACATCTGAGTTTTTGTTTAAACACGCGTGCTGTAACGTCGTGGCGATCGCTTGGTGATTGACTGGGATGCAATAGATTCGTAATGTCTGGCCATTTTTGATTGCAAGTAAATGTAACAAACAAATCCGGCCGTCCATAATTGCACACGTAAGTCATCGCATCCTGGGAGTACTCATGCATGTGTCTAGGACTGCCAATGTATGTCGATGGCAAAATATAGAGTCGACCAATATCTGTAATATCCGCATCACGATTCATTGCATCTCTTAAGTGAATATACTCTTCAGATCGCAACTTCGACTGATTATATCGGATGTAATTAAGTCGTTCTGTCTCAACTTTAACGTACATTTTATCGAGTCGACTGGATTAGAATTGTCAAAGAAAAATAAAATATTTCTAAAAAGAATTAATAGTAAAAATATATTAAATTAATTTATTTTCACTTTAGCGCAATAAAAAGCACCAATAACATAAGTGAACAAAGAAACCTTCGTTATCAGTACATCTGCCTACCTGGTGCATATGTGCTAAAATTTGCATCATGAGTAGTGACGGCGGTATTGAAGCTGTTATGGACTGGCAAAGGATTGGGACAAAAAAGACAAACAAACGGCCTATTTACAGCTCACCAAACGATTCAAAGAAAAAACTATTGTTAGACCCAACACCTGCAACGTCCAAGAATTCAAATCGGTTTGCGATTCTTGAAAGCAGAGTGGAGACAGAGGATAAAGAGGAGACTGGAAGTGCTGAAAAGAAAACACAAAAAGACAAAGATGAATCAACTGAGCGAAATACGACTCCGAAGCCTCCGCCAATAATACTGGCTAACGTTAATGATATTAAGGGTATGCTAAATTACATATCGAAAACTGTTTCCAAAGAAGATTTTACATATAAGTCACAACGCGATGGTCAAATACGCGTTATGATTAAATCCGTGGATACTTATAGAAAGTTTATAACAACACTTAAGAAAGACGAGGTTTTATTTCATACATATCAGTTAAAACAAGAGCGTTCTTTTAGAGTTGTAGTTAAGAATCTACATTTCTCTACACCAATTGACTCAATTAAAAGTGAAATTGAAGAGTTAAGACATAGCTTAAGGAATATTAGCAATATTAGGAGTCGCATTACTAAGCATCCATTAAATATATTTTTTATTGATCTTGAACCGAACAATAACAATGCGGAAATATATAATTTGAAATACTTAAGCAATGCAGTTATTAAAGTAGAGCCTCCCAGGAAAGTAACTGATATAGTAAAATGCTTTCGATGTCAGGAATATGGACATACCAAGATGTATTGTGATGTATTGTACAAAGACATTTAGATGCGTTAAATGTTCTATGTGCCATCCAACCACAGAGTGTCAGAAAGACAAGGATTTACCTGCCAAATGTGTTAATTGCTTACAAGATCACGCTGCTAGCTATAAGGGCTGCAAAATTTATCAAGAATTAGTTGCAAAGCAGAAGCCTAATAGTCGTTTCTTTAGTCAGCAATCAAGTAAAGCTCCTCAGGAGCATAATGTTTCCACTTCTTACGGGACAAATGATTTTAACAATTGGAGTAGCTGCCCAACTTATGCACAGATACTACGCGAAAATAGAAATTTAAGTAACGAGGATCCATTCGAAAGAATCTAGGCTTTATTAGCAAAACAATTTGAATTAACAAACAATCTCCTCAATATGATATCTCTGTTAATATCAAAAATATGCAAGTAGATATTCGAATTGCTATATGGAATGCGAATGGGCTTTCCAACCACACAGAAGAAGTAAAAATTTTCCTCAAATCTAATTACATTGATATATTTTTGATATCAGAAACTCATTTTACAAATAGGTCACACTTTAAAATTCATGGATATGATCTACAAGTAATTGTTGCAAATCATCCAGATAATAGAGCTCATGGTGGCTCTGCGATATTAATAAAAAGCGGGCTTAAATATAATATCGTGGAAATAATAAATGAAAACGCTATATAGGCCGCTTGCATTAATGTTAAATGCATGTCATTTAATATTAATGTGTGCTCAGTGTATTTTCCACCACGATTTTGTTTCAAAGAACAAGACTATTGCAATTTTTTTAGAAAACTTGGCTGCAAGTTTATTGCTGGCGGTGATTATAATGCCAAGCATCCTTGGTGGGGATCAAGATTGGCAAATCCCAAGGGAAGAGAGTTGTATAAATGTATAAATACCAACAATTTTTCAACAATATCTACGGGGAAACCAACGTATTGGCCATCAGACCCCCGTAAAATACCAGATATTTTGGATTTTGCAGTTTATTTTGGAGTATCACGACATCATTGGGATATTTCTGACAACTTTGACCTAAGCTCAGACCATTCGCCTATTATAATTACTTATGGCGCTGCTCTTCCAGCACTCTCAAATAAATATAAAATTGTCACACCTAGGACAAATATTTTGCTATTTCAAGATTGGATAGATGCCAAACTAAATACAAATATTTCTCTCAAAACTGATTTAGAAGTGAATACGGCTGTGGAAACATTTACAAACATCATTCACGAAGGAGGTATGAGGAGTACTGCACCAGCCAAAACTATGGTAGCGAATACTGTTTTTATATCAGCTGAGCTTAGGAACCTTATAAGTAACAAGCGAAAGCTTCGGAAAATTTGGCAAACCAGTAGGTGTCCATTAGATAAAACAAGGTACAATACAGCATCTAACCAACTTAAAAAACGTTTACATGAAATAAGAAATGAAGCAACTGCAGAGTTTCTTAAAAGTCTGGAACCTAACGGAGATTGGTGTAAAACTGCCATAGATAAGGTTGAAGCATTTGCACAACATTTATACTCAACGTTTCAACCAAATTCAAACCTTGCACCTGAAGATACTGAAATAATACAGTTCCTGGATGTACCTTGTCAAATGTGTCTTCCAATTCGTAAAATAACTGTTTCTGAAATTAAAGAAGAATTCGCCAAACTGAACCAAAAAAAGACACCAAGCTACGATAAAATTGACGGAAGAGTTACGAAAATGCTCACTCAAAAGAGTATTATATTTTTGTCACTAATTTATAATGCAATTTTGAGGTTACACCACTTTCCTTCTTCTTCTTCTTCTTAATTGGCGTAGAAACCGCTTAAGCGATTATAGCCGAGTTAACAACAGCGCGCCAGTCGTTTCTTCTTTTCGCTACGTGGCGCCAATTGGATATTCCAAGCGAAGCCAGGTCCTTCTCCACTTGGTCCTTCCAACGGAGTGGAGGTCTTCCTCTTCCTCTGCTTCTCCCGGCGGGTACTGCGTCGAATATTTTCAGAGCTGGAGTGTTTTCGTCCATCCGGACAACATGACCTAGCCAGCGTAGCCGCTGTCTTTTAATTCGCTGAACTATGTCGATGTCGTCGTATACCTCGTACAGCTCATCGTTCCATCGAATGCGGTATTCGCCGTGGCTAACGCGCAAAGGACCATAAATCTTTCGCAGAACTTTTCTCTCGAAAACTCGCAACGTCGACTCATCCGTTGTTGACATCGTCCAAGACTCTGCACCATACAGCAGGACGGGAATTATAAGTGACTTATAGAGTTTGGTTTTTGTTTGTCGAGAGAGGACTTTGCTTCTCAATTGCCTACTCAGTCCGAAGTAGCACCTGTTGGCAAGAGTTATCCTGCGTTGGATTTCTAGGCTGACATTGTTGGTGGTGTTTACGCTGGTTCCAAGATAGACGAAATTATCTACGACTTCAAAGTTATGACTGTCAACAGTGACGCTCTCACGTCGCGAATGCGACGACTGTTTGTTTAATGACAGGAGATATTTCGTCTTGCCCTCGTTCACTGCCAGACCCATTTTCTGTGCTTCCTTGTCCAGCCTGGAGAAAGCAGAACTAACGGCGCGGGTGTTGAGGCCGATTATATCAATATCATCGGCATACGCCAACAGCTGTACACTCTTATAGAAGAGGTTGAAAAAGTCGCACGATAGGGAATCGCCTTGTCTGAAACCTCGTTTGGTATCGAACGGCTCGGAGAAGTCCTTCCCGATCCTGACGGAGCTTTTGGTGTTACTCAACGTCAGTTTACACAGCCGTATTAGTTTTGCGGGGATACCAAATTCAGACATCGAAAGCAGCTTTGAAATCGACGAAGAGGTGGTGTGTGTCGATTCTCCTTTCACGGGTCTTTTCCAAGATTTGGCGCATGATGAATATCTGGTCGGTTGTTGATTTGCCAGGTCTAAAGCCACACTGATAAGGTCCAATCAGTTTGTTGACGGTGGGCTTTAATCTTTCACACAATACGCTCGTTAGAACCTTATATGCGATGTTGAGGAGGCTAATCCCACGGTAGTTGGCGCAGATTGTGGGGTCTCCTTTTTTATGGATTGGGCATAGCACACTTAAATTCCAATCGTTGGGCATGCTTTCGTCCGACCATATTTTACAAAGAAGCTGATGCATGCTCCTTATCAGTTCTTCGCCGCCTTGTTTGAATAGCTCGGCCAGCAATCCGTCGGCCCCTGCCGCTTTGTTGTTCTTCAGGCGGGCAATTGCTATTCGAACTTCTTCATGGTCGGGTAATGGAACGTCTGCTCCATCGTCATCGATTGGGGAATCGGGTTCTCCTTCTCCTGGTGTTGTGCGTTCACTGCCATTCAGCAGGCTGGAGAAGTGTTCCCTCCATAATTTAAGTATGCTCTGGGCATCAGTGACTAGATCACCTTTGGGGGTTCTACAGGAATACGCTCCGGTCTTGAAACCTTCCGTAAGCCGCCGCATTTTTTCGTAGAATTTTCGAGCATTACCCCTGTCGGCCAGCTTATCAAGCTCTTCGTACTCACGCATTTCAGCCTCTTTCTTCTGTCTACAAATGCGTCTCGCTTCCCTCTTCAACTCTCGGTATCTATCCCATCCCGCACGTGTAGTGGTCGATCGTAACGTTGCGAGGTAGGCAGCCTGTTTTCTCTCCGCTGCGACACGGCACTCTTCGTCGTACCAGCTGTTCTTTTGCACTTTCCGAAAACCAATGGCTTCGGTTGCAGCTGTACGTAAGGAGTTTGAAATGCCGTCCACAGTTCCCTTATACCGAGTTGTTGACGAGTGCTCTCAGAGAGCAGGAGTGCAAGCCGAGTAGAAAATCGTTCGGCTGTCTGTTGTGATTGCAGCTTCTCGACGTCGAACCTTCCTTGTGTTTGGTGGCGCGCGTTTTTTGCTGCACAGAGGCGGGTGCGAATCTTAGCTGCAACAAGATAGTGGTCCGAGTCGATGTTAGGACCTCGGAGCGCAAGCACATCTAAAACACTGGAGACGTGTCTTCCGTCTATCACAACATGATCGATCTGGTTGGTAGTTTTTCGATCCGAAGACAGCCAGGTAGCTTGATGAATCTTCTTATGCTGGAATCTAGTACTACAGATAACCATATTTCGGGCCCCGGCGAAGTCAATCAGCCTCAACCCATCTGGGGATGTTTCGTCGTGGAGGCTGAATTTACCGACCGTAGTGCCAAACATACCTTCTTTGCCCACCCTGGCGTTAAAGTCGCCAAGCACGATTTTGACATCGTGGCGGGGGCAGCCTTCATAAGCGCGCTCCAAGCACTCATAGAAGGCATCATTGGCAACATCGTCCTTCTCTTCCGTCGGGGCGTGGGCGCAGATCAGCGATATGTTGAAGAACCTCGCTTTGATGTGGATTGTGGCTAGACGTTCATTCACCGGAGTGAATGATAGTACTCGGCGACGGAGTCTCTCTCCCACCACGAATCCTACACCAAACTTGCGCTCCTTTATATGGCCACTGTAGAAAATGTCACAAGGACCTACTCGTCTCTGTCCTTGTCCCGTCCATCGCATTTCTTGGACGGCGGTGATGTCAGCCTTTGTCTTTACGAGGACATCAACCAGCTGGGCAGCGGCACCTTCCCAATTAAGGGTCCGGACATTCCAGGTGCATGCCCTCAATTCGTAGTCCTTATTTCGTTTGCCATAGTCGTCATCAAAAGGGGGGTCTCTCATCCGAGGCTGGTTGTAGCTCTTCACTGGGGGTGTTTTTTACGTGGCGGGTCCCAAACCCAGCGCACAACCCTTGTAGGGAATGTTTCGCCTTCTCACTTTAGCTCGCCTTCAAACGGATGTTCTTAGGCTACCCAGAGGATACTTGGTCAAAGACCGGAAGTAGTGAGCTGCTTAAGCCATGTGTAAAAGAATCGTTTCTGGCCACTCCCAAGTGAATGGCGATCAGAGAACTTTCCTCACTTGCGTGAACTTCTACACATGACTCCATCCTCCAACACCACTTTCCTACCCAATGGAAATGTGCGGAGGTTATAATGATTCCAAAACCAAACAAACCCGAAAATATATTGTCGTCCTACCGTCCTATTAGCTTGTTGGTGACATTCTCTAAAGTCTTCGAAAGAATACTTATGAGTAGATTGTTACCAGTTTTGGATAAATGCAATATAATACCGGAACATCAGTTTGGGTTTAGGAGAGGTCATGGGACTCCAGAGCAATGTCATCGTATAGTGAATATAATTACAAATGGTTTAGAGGAAAAGCTGTATTCTGCGGCAGTATTTCTTGATATACAACAAGCATTTGACCGAGTCTGGCATCCAGGCTTGTTATATAAACTGAAAAAACTACTTCCTGCTCCATTTTTTCTCTTATTGAAATCATATTTAGACAATCGCCACTTTTATGTTCAAATGGAAGGAGAAACGTCAAAACTATACAGTATCCCTGCTGGTGTCCCACAGGGCAGTGTTCTGGGACCTATCCTTTACACAATATTCACTGCTGATCTTCCTGTTGTTGGTGATGTTCAAGTAGCCACTTACGCTGATGATACAGCTATAATTGCATCCAAAACTACTGCGGTGGAAGTAACTGAAGTTATTCAAAATGAAATAATAGAAATTGAGCGATGGCTTAAGAAATGGAAAATAAAGGTTAATGCTGAGAAATCGAAACACGTCACATTTGCTCTGAGAAGAGGAGACTGTCCGCCTGTATTTTTGAATAATACACAAATTCGACATAGTGATTCCGCAAATTATCTCGGACTCGATATAAATCGAAGAGTAACTTGGGAAAGCCACATTAAAAGCTTGAGGAAGAAGCTCAATATTAAAACAAAAAAAATGAATTGGCTTCTTGGGTGAAAATCACAGCTTAGTTTGGAGAACAAAGTTTGGCTTTATAAGGCTATCTTGAAGCCTATGTGGACCTATGGTATCCAGTTATGGGGTACTGCAAGCCAATCAAATATTGAAATCCTTCAACGATATCAGTCCATCACTCTTAGACTTATTGTTGACGCCCCTTGGTTTGTGGCTAATGATCAAATACACAAATACACAAAGATTCAAATATTAAATATGTTAAAGAAGAAATAAAAAGTATAAGCACAAGGTATGTTGAAAAGCTACATGGTCATGAAAATGTTCAGGCAATAACTCTACTGGATAATAGCGATACAACTCGAAGGCTTAAAAGAAATCACGTTTTAGATTTACCTTTTAGAGATTAAACTTTGTAAATATTGTAAATAAATTCTTAATTATAGAATTTTGAATATAATAGCTGTTCTCACTGGAGTTCAACTATTTATGTTATAATATTATTTTTGAACTAATTTACTTATTGTCTTATTGATAGATTGTAAATAAATAAATGCAAACAAAAAAAAAAAAAACTTTAACGTACATGTCAACTGCATACTGTTGAAATAACCGTCCATATCTGAGTAAATGGTTGTCATAGTTTTGGCGAATCATCATTCGATATGCCTTTTTTATTTGTCTCGAACCCTAAACGCTTAAATTACCTATATGAAGTAGCAAACAAAAATTTTTTTTTACTAACCATTCACCGGATTTATCATCTTATATCCTAAGTGATATCCGTCTTCTCCACGGCAGAACATGAGCTGATATTGCATTGCGTCGTAAGACCGATGTGTCTCACTTATCCGTTTTAGTGCGTTTTGATTTCTACGTTTGATAACAATATCACGCGACTGCAAATTTTCTCCAACAACAACAACTGATATTTCGCTAACTGTAGGTGCATTATATTGTCTTTCATGTGTCCCTGTTGGTTTTTTGCACGCTTGTATGATTATACTATGATCATCTGTTGGCATACGTTCCAACGAAATCGTAAACAGTTTAATGAGGCCATTGTGTTCGTGTAACATTTGCTGCAATTGTTCGATTATTTCTCTTTTCGTTGTATTGAAGATAGCACAACGCCGATTTACTTCATCATGTGAATCTCCCAGAAAGTAAATTTGTGTTCTTGATCTGGATGCGGCAACAGCGATCCAGCGAGATGAAAAATTTGCCCATGAACCTGTATAACTGGAGGAAAGCTCTGTAGTTTCTGTCGAATATTGTTTGGCAAAAATACCTTAAACGTTGGATTGTAGTTTTGTTCATTTACAATTTCACCGCCAAACGACGTCATTTGAAAACAATCGTTGTACATTTTAGTGTGCTTTAAGAAATGGCTCGAGTGAGGAGATTCACCGTAAAGCAGCTGGAACAATGGCTGTGGTGGTGGAAGCAATTCTGGCAACTTAACCTTTCCCCCGGCGCAACATAACCCTGGCGGTTCATTTTTAAATTTGACTGCATTGCAATATTGACAAACTACTGACATCTGACCGATTTGAACAGATACGCTATATTGAATGTTTGGATCATATCGAAAACCTGCCCGTTCAATGTTCACAAAAGAAAGATGTTGCCACTGTTGTCGTCGAATAATCGCATGTTGTGATCTTACTTCATCACTTTGGCGAGCACGAACTTCCCTTCTTCTCAATCGTTCTTGCTGATTGTATGTTTGGTTGACATCTTCTAACTGATGCGTGCTATTCTTCAGCAGTCTATTTCGTGGTGATACCCTCTCAATAACACTTTCCCTTTGGCGTGCTCTGCTATTTCGTGTTCTCGTTGCGGCCTGGGAACTCCGAGAAGTGTTATCATACGTACTGATTCTTGGCATCGTAACAAATATCTAATTGGAAATGATCATTCATTTGCATATAAGGTTTTACGGACCAATAAGTTACATTTGGAAACTTCAAAAATGAATGAATTAAACTAAGGAAGCAGATCAATTGAATGATAAATTCCAATGTACATAAATCGGTATTCGCCAACACGCTAAATCACTTTCACTAAATAACTCACTTTTTAAAACAAAATATATCAATATATCAGTAAAGCAAGGCGCATTTTTAATGCCCTCTAAATTTTGCGTGTTCGATTGCAAAGCAAAATTGACGTTTAATTTAATTTGTGTTTGTTTCATAAAACTGCCATTTCCATAAACCAAAAATAGCACGTAGCACAACCAAAATTACGATATAAATAAAATAAACAAAAAAAAAGCAAGAAACAACCAAAATGTCGTGCTAGGTGGAAAATGAGATAAATATATGGTGGATTAACAACCAAAATAATTAAGGATTGTATGGGAGCCTTTTTCGATAACGCCAAGTTTTATGGGTGAGAATGGTGTTGTTTCCTATAGCTCTATACCAATTTTCATGTTCCTACCTTAAACACTTTTGAAGATATTCACCTTGAAAAACTCAGTTTGTTTGGGAGGTGCCACGCCCCCTTTTTTGATTACCCCTTCTTTTATGTGTAAGAAGGCTTTTGATACCATATAGGTCTATACCAATTTTCAGGTCCCTACCTTGAACCCTTTCACAGATATTCTGCTTAAAAAATTTAGTTTGTATGGGAGGTACCACGCCCCCTTATTCTATAGCCCCGGTTTTATAGGTGAGAATGGTGTTGTTATCCTGTAGCTCTGTACCAATTTTCATGTTCCTACCTTAAACACTTTTGAAGATATTCGACTTGAAAAATTCAATTTGTATGGGAGGTGCCACGCCCCCTTAATATTTTGTCCTGATTTTAAGACATGACCTGCGCGTGGTAATAACAAACAAATCCCCCAAAGGAAGTATTTCATTTGGTTCAGCCGTTTTCGAGTTTTAGCGTTACAACTATACACCATTTCATTTTTATATATATACATACATACATAGATGTTCCAAAAGTTATAGATGGAAATTCGAAATATTATCGAAGCTAGAAGGGAAATAGTAACCGAGCGTTTAGCAGATATATGCGCTTGGGCAAAAAGCGAAAACTTTGAAGCGTGATTTCTCAGTTTTCCATTTTTACGATTATTATGCGGGCAGGATAAAGAAAAACCAAACGTCTTATGGAATTGGGGCAAAGTTAAGTATCTTTGGCATAAAATTGTCTTCTATTTAAACTAAAAAAAACAAGTAAGGAAGGGCTAAGTTCGGGTGTCACCGAACATTTTATACTCTCGCATGATAAAGTGATAATCGAGATTTCATTATCCGTCATTTACATATTTTTCAAATACCGTATTTGTGTAAAGTTTTATTCCGCTAACATCATTGGTTCCTAATGCATAGATTATACAGAGAAGGCATCAGATGGAATTCAAAATAGCGTTATATTGGAAGAAGGCGTGGTTGTGAACCGATTTCACCCACATTTCGTACATGTCATCAGGGTGTTAAGAAAATATTATATACCGAATTTCATTGAAATCGGTAGAGTAGTTCCTGAGATATGGTTTTTGGTCCATAAGTGGGCGACGCCACGTCCATTTTCAATTTTTCAAAAAAGCCTGGGTGCAGCTTCCTTCTGCAATTTCTTCCGTAAAATTTAGTGTTTCTGACGTTTTTTGTTAGTCGGTTAACGCACTTTTAGTGATTTTCAACATAACCTTTGTATGGGAGGTGGGCGTGGTTATTATCCGATTTCTTCCATTTTTGAACTGTATATGGAAATACCTGAAGGAAATGACTCTATAGAGTTTGGTTGGCATAGCTATAGTAGTTTCCGAGACATGTACAAAAAACTTAGTAGGGGGCGGGGCCACTCCCACTTTTCCAACAAAATTACGTTCTCATATGCCCCTCCTTAATGCGATCCTTTGTGCCAAATTTCACTTTAATATTTTTATTTATGGCTTAGTTATCACACTTTATAGGTTTTCGGTTTTCGCCATTTTGTGTGCGTGGCAGTGGGCCGATTTGGCCCATCTTCGAACTTAACCTTCTTATGGAGCCAATAAATACGTGTACCAAGTTTCATCACGATATCTCAATTTTTACTCAAGTTACAGCTTGCACGGACGGACAGACGGACGGACGGACAGACAGACATACGGATTTCAACTCTACTCGTCACCCTGATCACTTTGGTATATATAACCCTATATCTGACTCTTTTAGTTTTAGGACTTACAAACAACCGTTATTTGAACAAAACTATAATACTCTCCTTAGCAACTTTGTTGCGAGAGTAGAAAAACTAAGAAAAGTCAAGTTTGAACTTTACACTTCTTTTTGGAATTTTCTTAGTTTAACTAGAAGATATATTATTAAAAAATATGAATCTCTTTGAATATTTTGTTTTGATAGAAATTGCGACCTGCATCCTGCCCGCCATCCCAAAAATGCACATGTGAGATGCATCGGGCAATTGCTTCGCAAAGGCAGAATATCAAAGATTTCGTTTCCAAAAAATTTGTGAAAGATGTTCAATCAATTATTTCTTTCCCTCCCAAAAAAATCTTCACAAAATCGATTTTTTGAAGCCTCTAAAGCAGGCCTTAACACTTGCCATTGTTCGTCCGCGATCTTCACTGTTCGGCGACACGAGAGAAATGAGATTTTGTTCGCGCACAACACCATACACGACACACATGTGCGCGCACCGATCGTAAAAAATCAAACATTTTCGCGAATATGGATCGGTGCCCGCACAAGCCCATACACGAGTAAACCGCATGCGAACACATACCGATCCAACGCACTTGTGTGTCGTGTATGGGTTCTATAAGCCAAACATCGCCCTGCAGTCTTTTCGAGATATCTTCACCAGTATAAAGAGTTCCTGAACACTACGTCTACATGATTCCAGCTCCCTGTTCCTCTATGAAGGAGGGCATGCAATATAGTACGTACTTCCTCTAGTGCAGAAGTCGAGTCACATACACTATCTTTATGTATGCATTCCAGTTAGTTTTCTGAAGATTTCTGAAAGCCCAATTTTATTGAGGGCCGAGAATTGTACTTGAAATCCTACATACCTATGTTCAAAAAACGAGTGTCTAAAGCACTTCTCAATCTCAACCTTGATTATTGTGCTAGTATAAAGTGTTAAAAATATAACGTTATTCGATATAGGTTCCTTATAAGATAATTCTTCTCCCCGGTTAGCTATACTTACATTACTTATTACGTACAAAATTTAGTAATGACTTAAAGTGAGCCGTCACAAATGCCACATAATAGCATCAAGAATATATATACATATGTATATAATAGCGGAACACTTAAGTTCTGTCGAAGAAGGGCTAGCCAACTGGCATATAAATGGAAATGAACAAAACATATTACATTATCGCTAAGACCAAATACTTATGTGCCCGGCAGTAAAAATTAACAATGTTTAGTATCGCAAATGAATGAAGCAACTTGTCTTGGTATTCACCTAAAAACGTATACACCCAACTCTTTTTTACACAGTTTCTTTTTTCATGGATTTGAAGTAACACGGTTGAGAAAAAAATTAGTTTGGAAACAATTTTTAATCTACTACGGTCTTAAAATCACTGTCTTGTAATTAAGCTTGCTTTAACAACAGTTAGCACCATTGCTGAAATGAACACACATAGTAGTAACTGGGAAATCCAATTATTCGATAACTCTTACCTACACATTTTGTTCGCATGATATTTACTTGCTGAAATGGTGATATCCAGCGATGATACCGACGTGGGCCGATTTGGCCCATCTTCGAACTTAACCTTCTTATGGAGCCAATAAATACGTGTACCAAGTTTCATCACGATATCTCAATTTTGATACCGCCGCTGGATATCACCATTTCAGCAAGTAAATATCATGCATATTTAGTTCAGTTCGTCGCAAACAATTGCGCTTGTTATCAAGTAGCGACGAATAATTATGTAGCTATGTAAATATTTTTTCCTTATTTCTATTCTATTTTTTCTGTTCTTAGTTCTGGATTAACAGAATTCCAATTACCAACTTTTCACCTGTATGAATTATGTATTTTAAGTTTTAGTGCTCAATAAAATGCCATATGAACATACAAATTGTAAGCATATCTGAAATTTCATAGTTTTCAACATTTTTTACACGGTTTTTCAAAATAAATATAGTTCTTTATTTAATCTTACACGGTTTTCAGATAACGTGGAACGTATCCCCCCATTTTTCTATAGGAAACGAATCTTTTTTTACACGAATTTCTGAGGAACGTATCTACCGTGTAAAAAAAGAGTTGGGTGTATCTAGTAAAATAACTTACATGACGATAAGAGCTGCAAATTTAAATTGGCTATTAAATAAACACTCTAAACTTAGCCTAGACAACAAAGCGGTTTTGTATAATGCGATCATAAAGCCGATTTGGATGTATGGCATGCAACTGTGGCGTACGACCTGTACCACTAATATTGATATAATAAAAAGGTTTCAATCGAAAATATTAGAACAATCACTTTTTCGCTATAGTACATGCGTAATGAAAATATCCATAAACATCTTGGTATTCCTATGGTAAAAAAAGATGTAGAGGACACCAGAATGAAATATATGTTTAAACTCCGAGATTACCCAAACCCGTTGGCTAGTACATCCCTGCTATCAAACACGCCTAAAACGAAAAGATATGACTGTGTACTAAAAAGCAGCATATCACCGAAACAGCTAAATCACTTGCTTGAGCTTGTCTGGTTTTTAATAAATTTAAGATTTTGTAACTTATTGTTACGCTTTTAAAACAAATCCATTAATCAAGAAATATTCCAAAAAAAAGGTTTATCTGAAGAACTTTAACGGCTAGGATCAGGCTTCTTCTCGAGATCGGACTGCATCAGCGAATCACCTCTGCTTTATGGAACCTCAGAGTGGCATTTACGATGTTACTTCGATTTTTTCCGACCTCCCGCCCCTCCAACGTGTTTAAGTTATTAACAGTCGTGTTGTCCAGGCGCAGCTAAAATTACTTACGCCCCACACCATCTCCCCGAACATTCCGTGCAAATGTGGATGCAGCTCCGGTCAACTATCTCGAGGACGGCCCTCTCCCACAGGCATTGAAGCTTCACAACCACTTCCTTTACCCATAGCAAAGTTCTTAAATTTTAGGATTTCGACACCATTCATCCAGTCGCTTCATCAAAAATTTGCGACTTTTCCTACTGACCTTTGAGTTGATAGCCCAGCCCGCTTTCTTTCTTTGTTCTTAGCGTTTTATATTTACCATATCATAAGCAATGGCTGAGGTAGCTTTACATATCCCTAACCCAATGTCGTATGCCAAAGAAAAGTTATCTGGAAGAAAATAATGCTTTAAGAACTAGCACCGATTCCCCCAGGTCCATTATTGCCCAGTTAGCACCCTCGCGAAGGAAGCAGCTAAAAGAATTTACATCGACCTACGGTCGAATTAATTAATAGGTATTGAATGTGCAAATCAACCAATGAATTTCTGCTGTCCATGCCTCTCGTATTTTAATATAGATCTGAAAAAAACTGGTCCAAAGCTAGTTCGGATATATAAAAATATTAATATACATAAGTATGTATATATAAAAATATTAAAAATATGTAAATAAATTGTTCTACAACTCATAGAAAGCGCCGATGCATTTGCATATATGGGACATACATATGCATCTTTCGCTTTCAGTGTTAAAAGAGACAGGTGAAGATATTTAGGGAAAGAGGAAATCGTTGAAATAGGAAACTCAATCAATGCACGACAGTGAATAAACAAGTGCACAATAAATATCCAATCTAAGCAAACCTAGAGATACGCACATAATGACCTGCAGAATACATTCATACATACATATATACGAGAACATTTTATATGATATGGTGGGCACATTGATGACGCTTCTGCAAATATTTAAGTCGCCCACTTAAAGAAGCTATTGGTATTGGCAGATATCTCGTTCCTCTTGTGATCGTTCATTTTCAGTTCGCTGTATGAACGGAAATCAAACAACAAATTCATTACAATGAAATTATGTACATGCAAAATCAGTGGAAACGTAATGCCTTCATTCGAATTTATGAGGGATGTTGGCAAATAACAGAAACAGACGCAAAATCCAAACAATGGTAAGCATTTCGTTCAGTAGGAATTGTTCTCTACACACGTACGCACAGTCACAATTATAAAGTACTTGCACATATAGTACATATATGTATGTATTTGAAAATGCTCTTACGTATTTACGTATACAAGATAATCTATTTGTTGCACAAGAAATTCTGAGTTCTTAGTAGCATGCAATTGCGGATAAGCTTCTTTAAACTACTGCAGTCGCCTCCATAATAGAGCTTCATAACTAAAAAAATGAGCCTACATCATTGGCAAGGAGTTTGGCATACAGATTAATATGGCATTATTAGTATCATAATATTATATATGTAAATGCATATGTATACATATAATCATATACATACATACAAGTATAGTATAATCATATAATATACATATGAACACATTTTGTGTGGTTGCACAGCTATGGTTGTATGATAAATGTGCTGACAATGCAATTTTACTCAACTCTAACCACAACGCCGTCTGGTGTTTACCACCTACCAGAATTTTGCCACTTAGATTATTATTTTAATTGGCCTAAGCTAAATATTTGCTCACCTCGTTAACCCTTTTTAATAATGTTAAGTGGACATAAGCAAAGAAAATCTTAAGCGTGAAGCAAAAAACACTATATGTATATGATTACAAGTTTCCATACAATTCGCACCAAATGTGTATTTGCATTGTGAAAATCTCCCATCTCGTACTAGGTCCGTAATATACAAGTATAATAATATTTGGTATTAACAGCAGCAATGTTCTTTTCCCAGTGAAGTTAATACTAACTACAAGTGATTGAATATGAACTATGTTAATCATTAAAAAAATTTATATTATATATGGACTTTATACTAGACTTTGTTCTAATTTTAAAATTCTTAATTTATTCTTCAAAATATCTGTCGTACCCCTCAAAGTAATTCCTCTTAGCCAAATACAAAGTCAATTTCTGGGATAGTCTTCAATTGACACAAAACGGTTGACGACTTCGATAAGCTGTGACTTTCACACCGAGTGCCAACAAATTGTTTGATTTCAAAATGGAAGCCAGCTCTTCCGATTTATGCTGTGTTAATTCCAACATGGCAACAATTGAATCAAGCTTATTTTGATTTATTAAAATTGGCTCATTGGATACTGATGGCTCATATGGGGGATCATCACTTGCATGATATTTCGGAGCAGTCGTAAAAGAGAAAATATCTGGGCTAGAAGCTTTTGGCACAGGAATGTGGTCCGAATGAGGCAATGGTGTTGCGGTACTTGCAACACCAACGTAATTATACGATTTTCTTATCCTTTTTGCGGCTCCTTTATTCGCACATGCATAGCAATTCAATGGATTGTGACCTTCGCTAGGATTAGTCCAAGTCATTGGGATACCAAGTGGCATACTTTCACGTCTTCTATTTTTGCAATCCATTAGACGGTTGTAGCAGCTTTTACACACTATATTTGGTACCCAATGGTCGTTCACTATAACATTTTGGTTGAAGTGCATCTTGTATGTTTGAACAAAATCAGTACAGAAATTTCCCCTTTTTTTATGTGTTGAGACATATTGACCACAGCAGTAGCAAAAGCTATTTATATCTGGCTTGCACAGTTCCATATTTTGTTCTCTTTTGTTCACTTTTAAAAAATTTGAGAAAAATTACTTTTACTGTTCGCGTTCGTCGGCACTTGTTGAATGACAAAAATCACAGAACCAGTGTGAGAAAGAGAAGAAGTATAATGACAATGCATGTTTTATGTGAACATTACAAAACCAGTGTTGCTGGTTTTTTTATGAATTAAAAAAAAAATATATTTAAATTTTTAGGAAAAAAATACTTTTTTTCCTTCATACATTCATTTTTAACTTCGAAAGTGTTGCACATATAGGAAAACGGTATAGAAACAGATTAGAGAAACTGTAATTCTTAATTTTTCTAAATTTGTTTCATCAAAATCGGACAAGTGGTTTGCGAGTTATGTTAAACTACGTTTTTGCCAAAATGTTACAACTAAGCAAAAAAACATCAAGATAAGGAAAAAAATTTAAAAGGTCATAAAAAAAACTGACACAAACGAACGCCCAACCCTTTGAGGGTTTTACTATACTGACCTAGTACCATCACCCTGACTTGGAATTTCTCACCCCCCAGACAATAATCCCAAAAATGTTCCACAGTGTAATAATCTTTAATCATAATAAATGTTGGTTCTTTTAATTAAAATGCCCAAAACTAATTATTTTGTCCGATCTGGCCATAATATAAATGATATAAGAAACGATTATTTTGAGACGCTCTCACATTGGAATAAGTTGAGTATACCTTTATCCCTGCGTATAACAAACACTCATGATTATTTTGATGAATATGAATCTAGAAAAATAAATCAAATAAGAAAGGGCTAAGTTCGTGTGTAACTGAACAATTTATACTTTTGTAACTTTTAGTGCAAGATTTTATCCCGTTATATATTGAGCATGGCTTTTTGATTTGTGAGCAGAAAAAGAAAGAGTCAAATGGAAATTAAAATTGTGTTATAGCCGAATTCCTAGTTACACAGAAATATGAGAAGAATGCTTCAGAATAAATTAAGTTTTTTGCCCACAGGTCTGTGTGCTTGAGTAACTTGAGTAAAACTTAAGAGATTGGGTGGACATAATGGGACCATTGCCACGACAATAAACGAAAACCTATAAGGTGTCATTACAAAGCACTAAATTGAGATACAATACTTCACGTGGCACCGCCCACCTTTAAGAGACAATCAGAGCGTGAAAATGGGCGAAATCTACATACTACTTTTCATATAACAAAACTTTAAATTCCAGCTTATTTTTCCACTTAACAGTATACAAATCAAACATTAATGAAGTTATCAGAATAAAACTTTGCACAAAGTGCCCTCAAGGTATTTTACCTTATGCCCAAAATAGTTGAAATCGGACTCTAAGATTTCAAGGACCCAGACACCAAATATGTGAACACTAGAGCATATGGCTGATTTTTAATAATGTCGGCCAATAGTGAGTTCCAGTAAATTATGAAATACGGTTAAAAAAAATTTTGAGATGAAATCATGCCATTGTGCCGAAAATGAGTAAAATCGGGTGAATACCTCCCTGTAATGTATCTTTTTGTCTGTGATTGAAAGTAATGAATTCAATTTAATCAAAAAGACAAATGTGTACGACTTTCAAAGAATAATAACCTTACAAAAATTTAAAGACAATCTAACTCGTTTCAAGAAGTTGGCTACAAGACGACATTTACAGACAAGAAAATTTCGTCTTTGTTTTAAAGAAGAGTTATGTAAGCAATAACAGGACAGGAGTATATATTCTAAAAAGAAATGGTTGAAAAGAATTTATTTTGGGAACATACTATAGGGGTGTTCTCTTGCTTTTGCAAGATTACAGATTAAAAGTAAAATGACAGCTAGCACAGGGTTGCAATTATTTTGTTACGTGTCATTGCACAACATATTTTGACATATTTTACAGCTCTTGCAAATATTTTTCTGCGTTTGTTTGTTTTTGGGCCGTTGCATTAGATGGAAAAATCTGCAACTCGTGCACCGTGCAAGGGTTTTGCAAGAGCAAGAGAATCCCCCTTATAATACACAGTACATAGGTGCAATTTTAAACACAGAATGTGGCGTTAATCTTCAACATTAATAAGGGGCATCTCTGGTTTGATAGTTAAAGGACATACATATCTCACAAACCACTAAAACTGCATCCACCAAACTTCCTGAGAACAAGTCTTGCTTGCATCTCTCATTCAACTAAACTAGATCTAAACAAAAATAAGAGTTTTTTCAATTTTTTTTGCGTATGCATTCATAATTTCTATACTAATTTCACATCCAGTTTTTAGTTGGAGAAATCTCTATATTTTATCACAATATCAACAGTGATTTAAATAATATCGGATACGATGTCTTAATAGTGTCATTGAAAGAAAAGCTTACGAAATTACTTGAATCAACAAATTCTCCGAAAAACTATCGTTTATCAATATACAAATATGTTCTCAATTACTTTATGAGAAATAACACTTCCATACTCGTATTATATAATTTAAGGTATTTGCACCATGGCGTTTTAATAAGTGGGTATTGCCTTTTTGTACTCTAGCAAAATACTGCTACAGAGTAAAATAGTTTTGTTCACTTAACGGTTGTACTTATGTATCACCTACACCTACCTAAACTAAGCGAGTAACTGTCCTTCCATTGGCGCAAGCTGTAATTTGAGTGAAAATGGAGATATCGATTAAACATGGTACACTTGCTCCTTGGCAGGCCCACAAAACGCCATTAAGGTGGGAGCCTGCATTAGAGGCTTAAAAATCGATTTCTTTGAGTATTTTTTTGTGAGAGAAAGAAATAATTGATTAAAGCGAAATTTCTAGGGTTTATAGCTACATATATATTTAAACATTCTCATCTCTGCATCTCGCATGTGCATTTGTTGGGCGGCGGGCAGGATGCAGATCCCAATTTCTATCGGAAACAAAAAATTCAAAAAGATTCAAATTTTTTAATAGTTTATCTTCTAGTTAAACTAAAAAAATTCCAAAAAAGTGTAAAATTGTACAAATTTTTTAAAAATTGAATAAAAGTGGGATTTGACCAAAAAAATTTTACTTTACGTTGTTTCAAAATAGGTTCAAACTTGACTTTTCTTAGTTTTTTTTTTTGGTTTAAATAGAAGATAATTTAATCCCAAAGAAAATAAACTTTACCCCAATTATATACCCTTTAAGAATTTAAATATACATATTTCCTAGATCCTATGCCATAATGCGAAAATGGGCGAAATCGGACTGCAATCGCACCTACTTCTTATGTAGCTCAATTTTAAATTCCATTTGATTCTTTAGCTTTTCACAAATCACGAAGCAATTAATAGGTATAACGGAATAAAACTTTTCATGAATAATGCCTTTAGAGTATGCCATTTGTGTATTCAAAATAAGTTGGATCGGATCAATACTTCCTTTTCGAACTTCCAGGTGACTTTATACCGAATACATCAACCAATATGGCTGATTAAAATGAGAAAGCGTGTTTTACTCATAGCAGTGTTTCTTTGTGCCTAAAATGGATAAAATTGGGCGAAAACTTGACTTAGTCCCTATTACATATGTATGTATATTGCGAACATCTGCCTGACTTTACTCGATCTTATTGGTAGTTGTATGTGAGGTACCTTAATGAAACCCAGGGAACCTTTTTTTTTGGTACGTGGTATATAGTATTGATAGTATGTTTTACTGGCAAAAATAGATAAAATCGGGTCAATACTACCCTCAACTCTCATATTTTCCTGAAGGAATTTCTCGAACTCTCAAGCTGTAAGAGTATAAAATGTTTGGTTACACCCAAACTTAGCCCTTCCTTACTTGTTATTGTTTTGTACTGGTATAATGTATTGTGTATGCTCTTACCGTTAAGGGTTGAATGAATATACAACTTTAAACATAATAAGTGAATCCATTCCTATATTTTGGAATCGACGAATTGTTAATAACAGTCTGTCAAATGTAAAAGGGTGCCAAAAGTGATAGTTACCTCCCACAAATATGTTGTTTCTTAGATAAAGCCAATTTATACTTAATAGAGGAAATAATTTATTACCAAATAAGGAATCGTAGCTCAAATGACGTAATTAGACTCGTTTTACTGTTTATTGTTATTTGAATCAAGTTTGAATTGTTATATCCTCTTGGTTTTTTACATCCAAACTTGCTATTTACCCGAATCGATGACCCGAATCATATTCCTTTCATCTATTTAAATATGTAATTACTATTTTCATATACATACAAATATTGAATCTAAATTATTTTCTTTTTTACTCCTTATGATGTATGAATTGAAGATATTGGTTTTACCAAATCTTTCATAAAGAATCCGCTCAACGTCAGCTTACACAGCCGTATTCGTTTTGCGGGGATACCAAATTCAGTGCCAAATTCGTGCCAAATTCGTGCTGTCGAAAGCAGCTTTGAAATTGACGAAGAGGTGGTGTGTGTCGATTCTCCAAGATTTGGCGCATGACGAATATCTGGTCGGTTGTTGATTTACCAGGTCTAAAGCCACACTGATAAGGTCCAATCAGTTTGTTGACGGTGGGCTTTAATCTTTCACACAATACGCTCGATAGAACCTTATACGCGATGTTGAGCAGGCTTATCCCACGGTAGTTGGCGCAGATTGTGGGGTGTCCCTTTTTGATTGGGCATAGCACACTTAAATTCCAATCGCTGGGCATGCTTTCGTGTTTGAATAGCTCGGCCTGCAATCCATCGGCCCCCGCTGCCTTGTTGTTCTGCAGACGGGTAATTGCTATTCGAACTTCTTCATGGTTTCTCTCTCTCTCGGTGTCTATCCCATCCCACACGTGTTGGGGTCGATGGTAACGTTGCGAGGTAGTCAGTCTGTTTTCTCTCCGCTGCAACACGGAACTCCTCGTCGTACCAGCTGTTCTTTTGCACTTTCCGAAAACCAATGGTATCGGTTGCAGCTGTACGTAAGAAGTTTTAAAAGCCGTCCCACAGTTCCCTTATACCGAGTTGTTGACGAGTGTTCTCAGAGAGCAGGAGCGCAAGCCGAGTAGAAAATCGTTCGGCTGTCTGTTGTGATTGCAGCTTCTCAACGTTGAACCTTCCTTGTGTTTGTTGGCGTGCGTTTTTTGCTGCACAGAGGCGGGTGCGAATCTTTGCTGCAACAAGATAGTGGTCCGAGTCGATGTTAGGACCTCGGAGCGCACGCACATCTAAAACACTGGAGACGTGTCTTTCGTCTATCACAACATGATCGGTCTGGTTGGTGGTTTTTCGATCCGGAGACAGCCAGATGGCTTTTCTCGGCGAAGTCGATCAGCCTCAAGCCATATGGGGATGTTTCATCGTGGAGGCTGAATTTACCGACCGTAGTGCCAAAGATACCTTCTTTATCCACCCTGGCGTTAAAGTCGCCAAGCACGATTTTGATATCGTGGCGGAGGCAGCTCTCATAGGTGTGCTCCAAGCGCTCATAGAAGGCATCTTCGGTCACATCGTCCTTCTCTTCTGTCGGGGCGCAAATCAGCAATATGTTGAAGAACCTCGCTTTGATTCAGATTGTGTCTAAACATTCATCTACCGGGGTGAATGACATTCTCGGTGACGAAGTCTCTATCCACCACGAATCCCACACCAAATTTGCGCTCCTTTATACGGCTAAGGACCTACTCGACTCAGTCCTTGTCCCGTCCATCGCATTTCTTGGACGGCGCTGATGTCAGCCTTCACTCTAACGAGGACATCAACCAGCTGGGCGGCGGCACCTTCCCAATTAAGAGACCGGACATTCCAGATGCATTCCCTCAAACCATAGTCCTTATTTCGTTTGCCATGGTTATCATCAAAAGGGGGGGTCACTCATCCGAGGCTTGTTGTTCCTTTTCATTGGTATGATTTTCTACTTGGTGGGTCACAAAGCCAGCGCAAAATCCTGCGGAGGGGATATTTCGCCTTCTCACTTTAGCTCGCCTTCAAACGGATGTTCTTGGGCTACCCAAAGGATACTTGGTCAAAGACCGGAAGTCGTGTGCTGTTTGATTCATATGTCATAGAATCGTTTCTGGCCACTCCCAAGTGAATGGCGATCAGAGAACTTTCCTCATTTGCGTGAACTTCTACACATGACTCCATCCTACCCTGCAAAAAATAGAAACACATTGTGTACTGGGACAGGACCACGCTACGTTGTAACCAACACTAGTGACCGAAGTGTTTCAAACATATGTATGTAAAAAATATAGTTACATAAACATTGCGATGTAATTGGATATGACCATATCTACATATACTAGATCATCAATTATTGTGGTATTATTGGACCTCGTTTTTGACAACTGAAAGGTAACTAAATAAAACAGTTGTTTTTATTGTCATTGATTTTTATGTATTATTATACAATTTTTTATATAAATTAAACATATGTTATAATTATAAAAGTAATTAACCTCTTTTAAGCGAAAATTATGTAACTGCAGAAATGCTTCTCTCGCTTTGAGACAGCTTCTACAATTATCTAGCGCAATTGCATTTGGTGCAGTCATTATTGGAGCTACCTATCTAATAAATTTTTCTATAACTAACCGAATAAACAATATATGTACGTTTAAAATTCAGTAATTCACTTACTATCAAATGATTCGACAAAGTTTACAAACTTTTCCACTTCTGACAAAATTAAAATTTTTTATTTTAAGGAACTATACTATATCGTTTTTACGAATTTGTAATGATGCCTCATTTGTAACTGCGGCTTTTTCAACTCAGTAATAACTCCAACAATTTTAAAATTATATACTTTTTTATAACATTATACTAAATATACTTACCATTGATTTGCATAAAAATTGTGTTATATATCTTGAAAAAATTTACCAAGTGTGTAAAGATCTATAACTGAAATTAGGCAGAACCGAATCAAATAACCGAACAATCACAAAAAAAGTACTTTGACAAAGTACAAAGCAGCATAACGTAACCAGGTCTGCTTCAAATCATGGTCTATTTGGTCCTAAAATTTTTGCAGGGTGCTTTGCCATGAACACAGGGATGTTATGTAAGAGTACATACCATATGCAGCGGGATAATGAATCACCGCTTACATTTTTCTTTGAAGAATGCTTCGAATTGTATGTAGAATTCTTCTATACCAGGTAATGCATAAAAGTAAGCTATGCGGCTAAATTCTCCTACGTTCATATATACAATCAAGCAAGTACATGAAAAACGTTACAATACAATATGTAAAAAAAAATAAAAGATGATGAAATAAAATGTATAAGTAAATATTTTCATTATTTCGTCAAATCGTCAAGCATTTGAAGAAAATTTGCAGAAAGTTGGTTGTGTTTAGGTGTGTTGCAATTATTTTGGGAAATTTCCTGCTTAAACTTTGAATAAAGAAATAATATTAACATGCTCGAAAAGGCACATGAGAAGACTAATTAAAAATGAAGAAAGTGAAGCACTTTAATGCGTTACTATTTGGTAAGTTTTTCGTGTTTTTATCATTGATGGAAATTTATAATTACATACGGTTTCATCTTTTTTAGTAGAATGTAGTGTTCACCAAACTCAAAAAATTATCAGACTCGTCGAAGGCCCTTTCTTTAAGTCTCGCTGCTTGGAAAAAAAAACGAAAAGAGACTCATCCACAAAATTAAAAGAAAATCATTCCTTTTTATTCATAAATACTTATTTTCACAACGAATTTCATACATGTATTTTCATAAATAAAGCAAAATTAATATGCAATTTTTTCTATTCTACTATTGACCTTGGCATAGAAGAATTCTCCGTTAGCTTTGGCATCGAAGAATTCTTCGTCCCTATGGTAAGCGAAAGGGGTGATCTGTTACTTTTCGTAGGACATCGCCGTGTTACTTTTCATCGGTCGGAGTAAGCGATACAATCATGCTGCATCGTTTACCTTGCTCGCTCACCAATGTCTGCCATATTTAGCGAAGGTCGTGAAATCATTGAAAACTTTCCACATGCGAGTCGTCCATTCACCTCTGTTGACATAAGAAAAATAGCAGGGGATTTCAAAATTATCGACTCAGCATATTGTGATTAATTGGATCAGTGCTAGACTCGTTCCGAAAGACCTGAATATTTTGAAAAAGCGTCGCCGAGAAGAGGTCGCAAAAGAGAGAGGCATCGTCAAGCCGAAGACCCTACATTTAACATTTATATTAGTGAAATCAGATGGCATTATTATCAATAAGATTATTTACTTTTTTCATCATGATTTCTTGCATTATGTGGCCAGAACTTCTCACAGTCAGTTTTCAAACATGGTCTTACTAAACGTCAATTATAGTATCTTATAAGAATATTGGTGTCTAGTTACTACTAAGCATTTTAATCCCGTGATTTGTTTTATGTATGGTAATGAATATTTGAAAACTTACTTACATCTCTCAACATACCTGATGGAAGGGCGGTGGCAGAAGAAACAAGCTAGTTAAAAAAAAAACATTAAATATGCTTTAAGTCAATAAATAAACTGTGACCTCTAAAACAATTTATTTTCCAAAAATGTCAGAAGCTTCAACTTTAATTTTGAAAAGAGATGAAATTTGAAGACAAGAAGTATTTTCTACGAGTACGATCACATAAAAAGTTTTCAAGCCGAAGTAGAGAAAACTGAAGCAACGCTCATAATTTTATGCTTTGCCAATGAGCTGTTGCTATCATTTATTTTTATACTCTCGCAACAATGTTGCTAAGGAGAGTATTATAGTTTTGTTCACATAACGGTTGTTTGTAAGTCCTAAAACTAAAAGAGTCAGATATAGAGTTATACATACCAAAGTGATCAGGGTGACGAGTAGAGTCGAAATCCGGATGTCTGTCCGTCCGTCCGTCCGTCCGTCTGTCCGTCCGTCCGTGCAAGCTGTAACTTGAGTAAAAATTGAGATATCATGATGAAACTTGGTACACGTATTCCTTGGCTCCATAAGAAGGTTAAGTTCGAAGATGGGCAAAATCGGCCCACTGCCACGCCCACAAAATGGCGGAAACCGAAAACCTATAAAGTGTCATAACTAAGCCATAAATAAAGATATTAAAGTGAAATTTGGCGCAAGGGATCGCATTAGGGAGGGGCATATTTGGACGTAATTTTTTTGGAAAAGTGGGAGTGGCCCCGCCCCCTACTAAGTTTTTTGTACGTATCTCGGAAACTACTATAGCTATGTCAACCAACCTCTACAGAGTCGTTTTCTTCAGGCATTTCCATATACAGTTCAAAAATGGAAGAAATCGGATATTAACCACGCCCACCTCCCATACAAAGGTTACGTTGAAAATCACTAAAAGTGCGTTAACCGACTAACAAAAAACGTCAGAAACACTAAATTTTACGGAAGAAATTGCAGAAGGAAGCTGCACCCAGGCTTTTTTGAAAATTGAAAATGGACGTGGCGTCGCCCACTTATGGACCAAAAACCATATCTCAGGAACTACTCTACCGATTTCAATGAAATTCGGTATATAATATTTTCTTAACACCCTGATGACATGTACGAAATGTGGGTGAAATCGGTTCACAACCACACCTTCTTCCAATATAACGCTATTTTGAATTCCATCTGATGCCTTCTCTGTATAATCTATGCATTAGGAACCAATGATGTTAGCGGAATAAAACTTTACACAAATACGGTATTTGAAAAATATGTAAATGACGGATAATGAAATCTCGATTATCACTTTATCATGCGAGAGTATAAAATGTTCGGTGACACCCGAACTTAGCCCTTCCTTACTTGTTATTATTTATTATTTATTAAAAGTTGAGGAAGTTGTGTGCGTAAACTTTTTTGCTAACTGTACATAATTCTATATCTAATTCAATTAGTTTTAGCTGTTACAAACAATAGTTTTGCCGAATAAAGTTTTTATAATATATATTATAACAACCTAATTACAATTACCTTTCAATACTAAAAATTGCAATTAAAAACCGTTTTCGGAACTTTTTTGACGACCAGTCTCAACATTTCACCACAATGTGCGGATTTACTGCGCGTAGGATGGGGCAAGACTAGTTCAACTTCTATATTGGAGTATGTATATGTACATAGTAACGAAAAGCTCATGGGTCAAACGCAGGGAGCCCCAAGGAGGCGTGTTACCTTCTCTTCTTTGGGTTCTAACATTGAACAAACTGTTTGTGGATCCAGAAAAGAAGGTGGCACATGTTGTTGTCCACGCTGACGATGTGGCAGTTTCGGTTAGAACCAAATTCCCGAATGCCTTCGATAACATTATGCAGACAATATTAAATAATATTATTCGATTAGCCACATCGTGGGGACTGAACTTGAATGCAAGCAATACAGAGCTACTATTGCTCACTAAGAAAGAAATTCCAGAAATTACTCCACCATTATTAATGACTTCACGTTAGTGATAAGAGATAAGCAAGCTAATTAGAACTAATTTTAGGCAGGAATCTTTCATGGAAACCAAACTTGGATGCTAAGTTTAAGAAAGCAGCTACAGCGCTTTACACTTGTAAAATAACGAATAGCGCACTGGCTCTACACATCAGTTCTAAGGCTGTTTATGACGTACGGCTTATTGGTATGGTGGTCAAACGAACCAAACATAATTTTACACTTACTGTCAATAGACTTGTTTTGTAAGCAAATGGGAGGGAAGTCAGCTCTTAGACTGAGGAAATCCGTCCAATTAGTCGACAGTAGTAAGGGTCACTCTATGATAACTAAATAGTTTCCGTTTCTTCCAATTACCATGGGTTTTGGAAATCTTATAGAGTTAAATTTAAGTTCGGTCCCCAATATTTCCTTCCCTTCCAGAGTGTGGGAAATTTTAGTTCCAGGTTTAGTGTATCACAATGCGATGTAATGGGGTATAGTTATACTTCAGGGTAAACAATTACAGTCGTATGCTATACCCAATTCCTACTCTTGCGCCCTCGTCACGCAACCTGGAAACTTAAGTAACCCTTGTGTAAGATGCGGTAGCCAATTCGTGTGGATCCTGGGGTCGCGGCTAAAAGAGAGGAAGCTTCAGCGGAGCTTATCCGACATATTCGGTTTAAGGGTTCGCTGAAGTCTAAATGTGTTGAAATTATACCCAATGAAAAAGATACAACAGTCTCGGATGAAAGACCCCACTTTCGATGACGACCACAGCAAACGTAATAAGGACTATGATTTAAAGGCATGCACTTGGAATGTCTAGTCCCTAATTTGGGAAGGTGCCGATGCCCAACTGGTTGATGTCCTCGTAAAAGTAAAGGCTGACATGATATGCGATGAACGTGACAAGGACAAAAACGAGTACGACCTTTTGACATTTACTACAGCGGGCATATAAAGCCGTGCGAAGTCGGTGTGGGATTCACGGTGGGAGAAAGAATCAATCGTCATGTCTTGGTATTCCTCCTGTGGATCAGCATTTAGCCACAATCCCCAGTAAAGATCTAACTCTGCAAGTCCCTCATCCTTATCGTCCTGCTATATGGTGCGAAGACATGAACAATGACCTCATCTGACGAGTCGGCTGAGGAGTGTTCTATCTGCACCATATAGCAGGACGGGAATAATGAGTGAGTTATAGAGCTTGGTTTTTGTTCGTCGAAAGAGAACTTTACTTCTCAATTGCCTACTCCGTCCAAATTAGCACCTGTTGAAAAGAGTTATTCTGTCTTGGATTTCGACGCTGACATTGTTGTTGCTCTTAATACTGGTTCGAAGATAGACGAAAATATCTCCAACTTCGAAGTTATGATTGTCAACAGTGACGTGGGAGAATAGTAGCGAGTGCAAAGACTGTTTGTTTGATGACAAGAGATATTTCGTCTTGTCCTCGTTCACTATCTATTCCGGAGAAAGCAGAACTAACGGCGTGGGAGTTGAGGCCAATGAAATCAATATCTTATAGAAGATTGTACTTGCTCGATAAAGATCTGCAGCTCGAATGATTTTCTCCAGCAGCATATTGAAGAAGTCACACGGTAGGGAGTCGCCTTGTCTGAAACATCGTTTGGTAACAAACGACTCGGAGTGGTCTTTCCCGATCCTGACGGTGCTTGCTCAACGTCAGTTTATACTTCTTCTTCTTCTTAATTGGCGTAGACACCGCTTACGCGATTATAGCCGAGTTAACAACAGCGCGCCAGTCGTTTCTTCTTTTCGCTACGTGGCGCCAATTGGATATTCCAAGCGAAGCCAGTTCCTTCTCCACCTGGTCCTTCCAACGGAGTGGAGGTCTTCCTCTGCTTCCCCCGGCGGGTACTGCGTCGAATACTTTCAGAGCTGGAGTGTTTTCGTCCATCCGGACAACATCACCTAGCCAGCGTGGCCGCTGTCTTTTAATTCGCTGAACTATGTCGATGTCGTCGTATATCTCGTACAGCTCATCGTTGCATCGAATGCGGTATTCGCCGTGGCCGACGCGCAAAGGACCATAAATCTTTCGCAGAACTTTTCTCTCGAAAGCTCGCAACGTCGACGCATCCGTTGCTGACATCGTCCAAGCCTTTGCACCATATAGCAAGACGGAATTATGAGCGACTTATAGAGTTTGGTTTTTGTTCGTCGAGAGAGGACTTTACTTTTCAATTGCCTACTCAGTCCGAAGTAGCACTTTTGGCAAGAGTTATCCTGCGTTGGATTTCTAGGCTGACATTGTTGGTGATGTTTACGCTAGTTCTAAGATAGACGAAATTATCTACAACTTCAAAGTTATGACTGTCACGTCAGTGACGTGAGAGCCAAGTCGCGAGTGCGACGACTGTTTGTTTGACGACAGGAGATATTTCGTCTTGCCCTCGTTCATTGCCAGACCCATTTTCTGTGCTTCCTTGTCCAGCCTGGAGAAAGCAGAACTAACGGCGCGGGTGTTGAGGCCGATGATATCAATATCATCGGCATACGCCAGCAGCTGTACACTCTTATAGAAGATGGTACCTTCTCTATTTAGTTCTGCAGCTCGAACTATTTTCTCCAGAAGCAGGTTGAAGAAGTCGCACGATAGGGAGTCGTCTTGTCTGAAACCTCGTTTGGTATCGAACGGCTCGGAGAGGTCCTTCCCGATCCTGACGGAGCTTTTGGTGTTACTCAACGTCAGTTTACACAGCCGTATTAGTTTTGCGGGGATACCAAATTCAGACATCGCGGCATAAAGGCAGCTCCTTTTCGTGCTGTCGAAAGCAGTTTTGAAATCGACGAAGAGGTGGTGTGTGTCGATTGTCGAAATGTCGATCAAGATTTGGCGCATGATGAATATCTGGTCGGTTGTTGATTTGCCAGATCTAAAGCCACACTGATAAGGTCCAATCAGTTTGTTGATGGTGGACTTTAATCTTTCAAACAATATGCTCGATAGAAGCTTATATGCGATGTTGAGAAGGTTTATCCCACGGTAGTTGGCGCAGAATGTGAGGTCTACCTTTTTGTAGATTGGGCAGAGCACACTTAAATTCCAATCGTTGGGCATGCTTTCGTCCGACCATATTTTACAAAGAAACTGATGCATGCTCTTTATCAGTTCTTCGCCGCCGTGTTTGAATAGCTCGGCCGGTAATCCATCGGCCCCCGCCGCTTTGTTGTTTTTCAGGCGGGTAATTGCTATTCGAACTTCTACATGGTCGGGCAATGGAACGTTGGCTCCATCGTCATCGATTGGGGAATCGGATTCGCCTTCTCCTGGCGTTTTGCGTTCACTGCCATTCAGCAGACTGGAAAAGTGTTTCCTCCATAATTTAAGTATGCTCTGGGCATCGGTGACTAGATCACTTTTGGGGGTTCTACAAGAGTATGCTCCGGTTTTGAAACCTTCTGTAAGCCGCCGCATTTGTTCGTAGAATTTTCGAGCATTACCCATGTCGGCCAGCTTATCAAATTCTTCGTACTCACGCATTTCGGCCTCTTTCGTTTTCTGTCTGCAAATGCGTCTCGCTTCCCTCTTCAACTCTCGGTATCTATCCCATCCCGCGCATGTTGTGGTCGATCGTAACGTTGCGAGGTAGGCAGTCTGTTTTCTCTCCGCTACGACACGGCACTCCTCGTCGTACCAGCTGTTCTTTTGCACTTTCCGAAAACCAATGGTTTCAGTTGCAGCTGTACGTAAGGAGTTTGAAATGCCGTCCCACAGTTCACTTATGCCGAGTTGTTGACGAGTGCTCTCAGAGAGCAGGAGTGCAAGTCGAGTAGTAAATCGTTCGGCTGTCTGTTGTGATTGCAGCTTCTCGACGTCGAACCTTCCTTGTGCTTGTTGACGTGCGTTTTTTGCTGCACAGAGGCGGGTGCGAATCTTGGCTGCAACAAGATAGTGGTCCGAGTCGATGTTAGGACTTCGGAGCGTACGCACGTCTAGAACACTGGAGACGTGGCTTCCGTCTTTCACAACATGATCGATCTGGTTGGTGGCTTTTCGATCCGGAGACAGCCAGGTAGCTCGATGTATCTTCTTGTGCTGGAATCTAGTACTACAGATAACCATATTTGGGGCCCCGGCGAAGTCAATCAGCCTCAACCCATTTGGGGATGTTTCGTCGTGGAGGCTGAATTTACCGACCGTAGTGCCAAATATACCTTCTTTGCCCACCCTGGCGTTAAAGTCGCCAATCACGATTTTGACATCTCTCTCTTCCGTCGGGGCGAGTGCGCAAATCAGCGATATGTTGAAGAATTTCGCTTTGATGCGGATAGTAGCTAGACGTTCATCCACCGGAGTGAGTATTGGTATTCGGCGACGGAGTCTCACTCCCACCATGAATCCCACACCAAACTTGCGCTGCTTTACATGTTCACTGTAGTAAATGCCACAAGGACCTACTCGTCTCAGTCCTTGTCCCGTCCATCGCATTTCTTGGACGGCGGTGATGTCAGCCTTTATTTTTGCGATTACATCAACCAGCTGGGCAGCGGCACCTTCCCAATTAAGGGTCCGGACATTCCAGGTGCATGCCCTTATATCGCAGTCCTTACTTCGTTTGGCATGGTCGTCATTAAAAGGGGGGTCTCTCATCCGAGGCAGTTGGTAGTCTTTCATTGGGGGGGCTTTTACGTGGCGGGTCCCAAACCCAGCGCACAACCCTATGTAGGGGATGTTTCGCCTTCTCACTTTAGCTCGCCTTCAAACGGATGTTCTTATGCTACCCTGAGGATACTTGGTCAAAGACCGGAAGTAAAGGAATCGTTTCTGGTCACTCCCAAGTGAATGGCGATCAGAGAACTTTCCTCACTTGCGTGAACTTCTACACATGACTCCATCCTCCACACATGACTCCATCCTCCAGTCAGTTTATACAGCCGTATTAATTTTGCGGGGATACCGAATTCAGTTATCGTGGCATAAAGGTAGCTCCGTTTCGTGCTGTCAAAAGCAGCTTTGATATCAACGGAGAGGTGGTGTTCCTCAATTCTCTTCCCAAGGGTCTTTTCCAAGATCGGTTGTTGATTTTCAAGGTCTAAAGCCACACTGATAAGGTCCAATCAGTTTGTAGACGGTGGGCTTTAATCTTTCGCACAATATGGTCAATAGAACCTTATATGCGATATTAGGGAGACTTGTCCCTTGGTAGTTGGCGCAGGTTGTGGGGTCTCCCTTTTTGAGGATTGGGTAGAGCACACTTAAATTCCAATCGTTGGGCACACTTTCGTCCGACCATATTTTTATAATATATCTCAAAAATTATTTGGCCTTTAAAGGTAATTATAGGATTTGTCCAGATCTAATTTGGGTATTCTATCTTAAGTGAATTAGGACATTAAACCTCTAAAGGTTACGCCCATTTTTTCAATAGTTCTTGCCCACGGGTGCCCCTTGCTACTATAGTGTTTTTCTTTAATTTAGTGCTTAGTTATGGCAATATGTATATATATATTTTAAGTTTTATTAATATACATATTTCATTGGCGTTAACGATTTATGTTGCTGAAGACCGCAATTTCTCGCTTCCAAGACGTTCTTAAGATTTGGAACTGCCTCAAACCGTAACCAGTCAGATTTTGGGAAAGGATTTTTGCTTACATTCGTAAGAAATTGTTCTCACTCACGTTGAGTGGAGGCCATTGAACTGATTTAAAACCATTAGACTACTTCTTGTGGGGGTTTTCAGCAATAAACCAGACTCTCTTTAAGCTTTAAAAGGCAATATTGAGCGTGCATTCATGAAATACTACTTGATTATTGGAAAAAGTAATCGAAAACTGGGTTCATCGGATTCGTTTCTGCAAACGAAGTCGTAGAGGTCATTTGATTCATGTTATATTCAGATTGTATTGATTGTTCTTCACATTAAATTGAAAGCATTTGGCTTTCCCTAGCAATTAGAGTGTTTTTTTTAACGAAATCATATCATTCTTATTACAAAACAGTATATATCCAATATATACGTTCAGTAAATTTTAAGATATCTTACATATTTACCGATATATACGGAATAAGGCCAACCGGTATTTTTGCCATTACCAGTTATAATTAACAGAAAAAGAGGACCTTTGAGATTAATTAAGGTACCTCACATATTTATTCATTAATTTATTCATTCATTCATTCATTCATTCATTCATTTTATTCACTTTTGGCACAAAGACGCACCGATATTTTAAAACACGCTCATCGATTTCAGTATCATAAATAGCATATTGGCCAATATATGCAGTAATAAGTCAGCCGAAAGATCGCTCTTGGGGTCCATGTATTCGGCACCTGGTGGCTTGAACAATAAACTAACAGCCCTATTCTCATGCCCTCACAAAAGTCACCAACCTCACTACAGTGATGTTTCTCACTATAGTGAGGGTTACCTTATTCTGGCGAAAATTCAAAAGCTCAAATGCTCACTATTATCACAAATAACTGTGACGTGTGAAAGCAGCCATCATAATAGAAAACATGTGTGGTTTACATCAATATTTGACATTTTTTAAAAAATATTTGAGTGTTATAACTAGCATGTAGGAACAGTTCTTTGTGTATGCGGCAATTATTGAGGAATCGGGGAGTAGGAGGAAAATTTTGAAGGGTTTACGAGACAAAAGCGATCCTTTTACTATGCAAGACACAAAATTTATAAGTACATTTCGATTCCTAAAATCGCTATGTAAAGTACTTATAGGTGAATTAGTGCCGCATGATGTGCAGAAGTCGAGTATATCTTTTGATCTGCGTTTCCTGGCGTTTGTGTTTTTACGGGCATGGCTCTTACAAAAAATGCGTTGGTAATAGCTATATGCTTTGGGATCAAGGGCACAATCGGCTCAATCGATTGTACCCATATTGGGATTGTTTCACCCTCAAGCACAGACGCCACTACTCCTCTCTCACTTTTCATGAACCGGAAAGGATTTTATAAGTTAGTGGTAAGAACAGCGTGTGAAATATAATATCAAACTCTGCCTAATTAAAGCAAAAATTTTAGAAAGCATTTTCAAATCTACTGCATCTGGTAATTGAACAAAATTTAAATAAAATATTTCATTAAGCACCAGAGTTCAATTTTATGATTTTCTACTATCGCTTATATTGTTTGCAACAATTATTTCCATCTATTTTTATGAATGCATAAACAAATATTGGATTTATTTTTTATTTATTGGTTATCAGCGATATGCATATGTAGATGATAAGCAATGCACGTATTAGGTGGATTTTTCTTTGCTTATTTTTATTAAAACAGCTGTTTGACAGCGAAAAGCTTTTTACCTCACGTGGTGACTTTTTAAAGCTTTTTTCTTATGAGGTTTGAGCAAGAATAGCCTCACAAAATATGCCTCACAAGAAATCTCTCAAATTTTTCCTCTCAACTCAGTTGAGAGGTTTTTTCAGAATAGGGCTGTAAGTTTTTCCCCACCTGTGCCTCTTGCTACTGCGAACCACTGTGCCTGTGCCAAATTACAGTTTTATATCTTAAGGGGTCAGTAGGGCAATCTTTTTTCAGAAAAAATCGTGTCCGTCAGTGAAAAAACGCATCTCATTCACCCAGCCATTTCTCCGACAGATGTCATCAAAAAATTCCGAAAAAAATTGTTTATACACTCCACGATATACCTCATAATATGTGAAAAAGGTTCTATTGTAGAATAAAAAATTCTATGATTTTATATGTTTTCGTTTAAGGCATTTGTGGGAGCGGCAGTAGTCTGATTACGCCCATTTACGAATTCGTTCTCCATGTTTTATCAAGGAACACATGTCTTTCAAGATATCTCAGTGTTTACTTAAGTTACAGCTTGCACAGACAGACAGAAAGACATCCGGATTTCAACTTGTCTCTTCATCTTTATAATTTATGCATATACCCACCCCTATTCTGTGCACTTGACAAATTCAACACATTTCTAATTTTTCAAAATTTGAAATTTATCAAGCATTTCGTATACTGTGTCTAAAATAAAAACCTCTTTTCTTTATACACAAGTTGTTAAGATGTCAAATGCTCTTGACAGTGCTCGTTATGAATTAAATATCTATTTAATATTTATTTTTTACTTTTGTTATTATTGTTAAACGAAGATGAAAATTGTGAGAATAGGAATCGCGCGCGGCATTTGAAATGTTTACGCGACGATAGCAGAGAGCGAGATTACCTTTGTTCAAGAAGAAACTTTTATAAAAACGGGGCAAGTATTAATAATCTACTAATTTAAGCTAATTTATTTGAAATATATTCCAGATTTTTTAGACAATTTGGAATAAAAATCACCATAGGAGCAATTAACTGCACGCATATGGCTATCAATACAATTTGAATAGAAATCAGCTGTTTCTATTTACATTATTTTATTCACCATTTCCATTTATTTGTGGGGAAAAGCTTTGCGAATTGAAGCTTTTACTTTTATCAGGATTGTCACAGAATACCAAAATATTTCTCGCTTGATCAATATTTGACTTAATTTTCAATATTTTATTAATTTGTCAAGTGCACAGAATAGGGGTGATCATATATATAACCCTATATCTACCTCGATTACTTTTAGGTAATACAAACAACCGTTAAGTGAAAAAAACTATTATAAAGTACTTTGTAGCAACATATTGCAAGAGTATAAATAATTCCAATATTATTATGTAGTTCTAGGTTTAGTTTTTAAATAACGAGGTACTACTATGAAAGTACTTTCGATGCCGTTTTGTATGGAACTCAATAAATCAGTTGTGACATTCGCTGTGTGCAAATATAGCAAACCTTACTGAAGAGAAGCGGGAAAAAATATGGCGTCGTTTCCTGTCCCTATTGGTCTACTTTTTGTAGCGTCCCTATGAAAAAACTCTGAATATAGACTTCTTAAAAATCGCTATCACGACTAGTTGCATTCCTCATGGTGGTGTGGAAAATGCAATATATGTTATGTACAAGCATATGTACTAGAAAATAAATAAAATCTAACGAAATAAAACATATATTGTTTGGTACAGATTTTATGTTTTTTATTTAGTTATAAACTACTAGCTGACCCCGCAGCCGTTGTCCTGCCTGAAATTATGTGTTTTGAAATGAAAAAAAAGTTGAAATTATATTGTGTCGAAAATGATTTATTTTCGATTTTTCTACATTTTTTTTAATGTAGCGCAACTTAATAAACATAATTTTTTGATTTCTATTCTGGTGCGTAAATATACAGAGAAGATGGGTTTCCAACTCGTCAACACGCCACATACATCTGGCCGTGTGAAAAACATAGCATTTCCCGATTTCCTTGTGTCCTGCTGATTGTCAACGCGAAGACAATTTTCCCTGGAAATTGAATACGTTTAAACTGAAATGGCTGTCCCTTGTATTGGATAACTGCGTCATAATCAGTCGGGTTCCATTACACACATTGTGTGAAACGTAATAATGACAGATCCAACTGTGAGATGCAATTTGGAAATTCCACTGGATAAATTACGGTTTCGTCTTTCTTGTCAAGACGATCGATCGATTTATATGAGCGCAAACCTCCCAGAATTTGACTTTGAATCTTCCAGTTTAAGTCAACAACATCGGTATTTTTGGCAGCTAAAACTGCGCGTGCACTCAAGCAATTGCAGTTACGATAATTTGACCAATGTTCGGATAAACATTCGTGATGAATTCATCTTCCGTTGAAGTGAATTGACAAAAGGGAGGTGAAATTGATATCAAACCACTGGAAGTATCCACCGAAATTTGCCCATTTCCAATTTTAAGCGAATACAATGTAAAATGTCGTTGGCAATGTCAGTTTTTCGTATCCCATAATTAACGCGAATTTGAAGGCTGATATGTCGAAATGATCTTCGCGAAAAGTATGCGAACTTCAGTGGCATGCGAAGTAACTATCGCTTATCGTCTGTTTCCAGTGATTATCATATTCCAGCAAATGCAACTGCTGGCATGCTTCTCAAAAAGTTGCACACTCTGTACCATTCACAATATGCAATGACTTAAATGAAACTGAACCGCGACACGCACAACAGTCGGAAGACTTTCATGAATTGCAAAGGTAAGTATCCTACAAAGCGCTTTATTACAGTTCACACCCATTCGATACTGCTGATCTCATATCGTTCAAGGCCAATAACCGCTATGTTGCTTTCTTTGGTGACGTACTAGCAAACGTATTTGATCGATTTCACCAATCTACAATATTCAACATTGACATGTGTTTTGAATGTGAATTAGACAAAAGTGGCGAATATGGTACGATCCATGTGTTGTCAACTTCGATGTGTTGTTAACTTCGATATTCACGCCTCCAAATGCTAAATGTTCTGCCATTGTCGTCTGGTGAACGACGTCGATACTGTGAATATCCATCATTTCCCCATTTCCGTTTCCGAAAGAAAAGCACATGAGTAGTGTTTCGTGCATTTATTGTCAGACATACAAACCAAAGTGGGATTGTAAGGTTCGCAAGGTCGATGAACCATATTGGTTTTCACCACCTCGTATAATTCTGGATCTATCTCTGAATCAGGAATTTCCGCTGAAATGATTTCATCAATTTGATCTGGTGTAATCACCATCCGCATCCAAAGAAGAATGTGTGCGTGCGGCAAACATCTTTTTTGCTACTCAACAGAATACATTCAGCATCTAACAGCGCCATATATACCATAGGTTGCTTCAAGATAAAGACCATCAAATATCGCAGCTATTGTTTAAAAAGTCGTGCTGTGATATCGTTACGATCGCTAGCTGATTGACCGCGATCCATAATTCCGCACGTATGTCATCTCATTTTGGGAGTACTTCTTGCCTTTTCTTGTGCTGCCATACGTTGATGGCAAAAAGAACGCCGACCAATATTAGCGCGACCTTTTCGTGGCTTCGTAACAAATTTCAATATGCAATTGATCACATTGTGTGAAACACACATAAAGTTTTCACTGAATAATTTTTCCTTGGATAGCCGGAATAAAAAAGCAAGCGATCAAAATTGAACAATTCAAATAATTTACAAATCAAAATATTGAAAAACAAAACAAACAAAAATTGAAAAAAATGTGTATGGAAAATGTTAATTTTTGGAATGGTCCAATTATCCGACTTTTCCTCATAGAAAGTATAAGGTATTCTGTTTCTAAACCTTTCCCGATCCACAACATACAACCCTTCAATCTAACATTGGTTCAACCGTTCTCTTAGTGTTACTAACAAACAAACATTCATTTTTATTGTAACCTTTGTATGGGGGCTGTTTTTCGGGGTTTTCCGGAAATTATTCGAATTTTTCTCGCCGTAAAAACCATCTTTGAACTTCAACGAACATTTAAGAAAAAGAATTGGCCAAATTGGTCCAGGCGTTATTGAGTTATGAGCGTACATACATTTTGACGATTCATTTTTATTTATATATGTAGATTTTGGTTTGGGCGTAAAAAAGTATTTATATCGATATATTCAACTTATCAGGTTGGACATGAAAATGTACAGTATACTTGTACATACTGATGAAAAAGTACTCGGTCACTATCTATTACAACTCGAATAAACCCTACCCCCAAATAATACAACTCTGTATAAGTTTTATCCTTCCATTTTGTATTCTGTATAAACTCAAGTTACTCGTTGTATAAAAGCCCATGAGTATAGACGTGACTTGCAATTTTCTTCATTGTGTTATATTTGGTGATCCTCGGTTATACCTCCAACATAGGTTATGGGCCCAGAGTATTTTTTCCCACGTAATGGTTTCATTGTGTGTCGCATTAAAAGGCTTAAAAATGAATTCGTTGTACCAAATCGAAAAATTGGTCGAAACGAAATTTGATTCGTGGAAAGTACAAATGAAAAGTGTCCTTATACACGGTGGACTGTGGCATATAGTGAACGAAAGATTGATAAAAAAAATGAAGAAAATGCGGGAGAGTGGGAAGCACTCGACGAAAAATCATTGACTACAATAACTCTAAGCGTGAAAGCGTCGCAGCTTGGCCATATCAAGCAATGCAAGTCGTCTACATAAGCGTGGAAAGTGCTAGAAAAATTGCATCAGCCAAGTGGGCCTGTGCATAAAGTGTCGTTATACAAGAAACTGTTTAAAATAAGTTAGTGACAATGAAGGTATGCCGAAATATTTAAATGATTTTACATCGGTTGTTGAAAAATTATCACAAATCGGCATTGAAATTAAAGATGAGTTAGTGACAATTATTCTTCTTTCAAGTCTGCCGGAGCAATACGAACATTTTGTTGTTGTTATAGAAACAAGAGACGCGTTACCACCGTTAGCCATTTTATAAGTAAAGCTTTCAGAAGAATGAGAAAGAGAGAAGCAGTGTAAAAGCGGTACAGTTGAATCCCAATTAGAATCGCAAATGTTGCAGTGTGCTCGAAAAACGCTGAAAAAGGGGAAAAATCTTCGAATAACCGTAACAAAAAGATGCAAAACATCAAGTGTTTTATAGCAGAAACATTCAAAAACGCTACTGCCTTCCTTCCTTTTCCTTCCTCATCGGCAAAATGTGTGCACAGTGAAAAACGTGGTAAGAACGCAGAAATCAGCCATCTTTGTTCTCAATTACAATTTTTTACAATATAAATAATCAAAACTGAAAACAAACTATTAAAAATAGTTTACATGTTTATAAATAAAAGCATTCGACTCTGATTTTGAGTTATTTTATGAAAATTTCAAACATATTGAAACATATTGAACAGATTGAGTTATAAAAGTTGATAATTACTACAGTATATCGATATTGGCAACCCTGCGTTGTGAGAGAGCAATCAGCTGACACGTTTCCACGGCAAAAATCCAAATGTCGTGAACTCTCACGTCATCCCACGTCAAAGAGAGAAGGGAGTAGCGTTTTTCACTGTGCAGTTACATTGCGCGCCCATAACGGGGCATCTCGACAGGATAAAATCTATGTCTTACTAACTGTATTACCGTGCCTATTGCCTGTGGACACTCCACATTGCTTATAGCTTACGATATATGGCAAACTAATTCGTATGCCATATATCGTAAGCTATAAGCTGTCACTTCAGCAGTTTGACAGCGCAGTTTTCATTTCTATGAAAATTTCGAAGAGGCAACACATCCCATTTGCACATATGCCGACGGCATTTTCATTTCGGTAATATGAAAATTAGAAGAGCGAGTATTAAGACAGTTGTGTTATATTATAAAAATAAAGTACATTTTCAAAATAACATTTTTTCAAAAAATTAATATTTAGTTTAATAGTCGTATTGTTAATGCGAAATTTTAAATTTAATAAACTTATACTAGCAAAAATCAAAATATCATTGCTCATTTTAAATTTATTATTTTAATTGGTATATAAAATGTATGCCACAATTATTAGATAGTAGTCCAAAAATATGAATTCTTATTTTTCCCAGAAATACATTTGTAAAAAAGGACCATTATCCTTTTTTTATTATCTTATATTTCCCAGAAACACATTTGTAAACAAAGGATCTTTATCCTTTTTTTATTTTCTACATCAGCTACCTACCCAAATGCTACCTTCGCAAATGATAAATAAATTTTTCAAGAGCTCAAAGCATGCGCTACATCAGCTCGAACCTACCTACCCTACGCTTTTGCGCAAATGATTATCTTATGATAACAAATGCCCACATACAGATTTGGCAATGGCAATAGCCATAGATTTGACAGTTAGCAAGACATAGATTTTATCCTGTCGAGATAGGTCGTGGCAACTGACACGAGCCACGATTCTACGTTCTCCACTATTTCTGCTATTAGTGCGGGCAGCGCGGTCATATCGCCGCGAACTGTAACGTAAAGAGAGACAATGTCGATCATAGGTCAATAAAGAGAAACGAGCATTCGTTTACGTTGTTAGCAGCAGCGGACGCAGTCATCAAGTCATCACTATTAGTCTAATAGAATAAAAGTCAAAATTTCATATATTTCGATTTTTAAGTTTGAATATCTTCAGTTGAGTTCACTTTTATGAAAAAATTTTTAAGAGACTCTGTAGAGCGTTCAATTTCCTGTAAGAATCATGTTTCAGTTCATTTTTACAATGCTTCATTGTAAAACTATAAGAATAAGAAAAAAAATGATTTTTTTTTCCATGTTATTTATATGGAAAACAGAAAATTTGAAATAGGCACCTCTTAATATTATTATTAAGAGCTCATCTTTTGAGCGACTTTTTTTTCACATTTTCGAAAGTTTTTAGCCTGTTTTTCAGTTGAAAAAAAATGTTGCCTCAGAATGGCACACCCTAATGTATATGTGACTAAAATACAAAAATTTCGTTCATACAAACATTAATTTTTTTAAATTTTTAATGAGATATTCCATTCATTGGTTTCTTGTTTATGTTCTTTATTACTAAAAATTATAAAAAACATAAAATTTCCTCACATTTCCATAAATTTGTCAATTACGATTTGTAGTTTGCGTTCGAATGACGATTCGGACGAAATGATACATTTATATACTCGTTCACGTATGTCATCATGCCAGATTACGATAGAAGCGTTACGATCACGTATGTCATAATACGAAATACAGGCTTTTACGTGACGAGTGATACGTTCACGGATGTAACGATTTGACTCCTGCTCGTGCACTTCTGTTCTATTTAAAATACATATGTTATATATATAATGTAAATTCCATCGAGTACATACATACAACAAATGTATGTCTATATGTATGTATGCATGTACGTACTCGATGGAATTTCCATTGTTTACGCTTCGAACATTTGTGACATGCGCACATTTTCAAATCTGCGACCCGAACTTAACCCTTTCTTACTTGTTTAATATTAAGTTTTGCCAACTTGCAAGTTGCAAGAGTATAGAATGTTCGACACCCGATTTTAGCGCTTCCTTATTTGTTTTATTTTAGTTTTAAGTTGTATAAGTTATACTTTTGTGTTTTTTTTCAGAATTTATTATTTAATTATCTTATATAATTTAATTTTCTTTCTATGAGGATTAAACTTATCTCTATGTTGTAATCTTTTATAATTAATTATATAAAAGGAAACGAAGCAAAGAACGCAGTCAGCAGAAAACAGCAATCGGGCAACAACAAACGCGCTGACCAAGGTAGAAAACCTTTTCGTGGTAGCTTTCTGAGGGGTGAATAGCGGCCATCTTGGATTTTCAGCGGTAGCAACGCAATGCTGTATATATTGAGGTAGTAAATACGAGGCAAAAACTATAAATATTGTTTTTTTAATATAAATCAAAAATGATTTATATATGGTATATTCTTATTAATAGATGACTTAAACGTCAAAGTGTGTCATATTTCGTCCTTAAAATATTGATTTCCTGATAATCAGATATTTTGTAAGTAGTGAGTTGTTATATATTAGATTTCTCGGCTGTATTTGTTAACATTTGACCGACAGAAAACATAAAAGGTGCTGATTTCCTAAGCTAATTTTCTTTCCTGTCTTTAAATTCGCTTATTTTATTGAAATAAATTGTTTGTAAAATTATATTCTTATAATTCTTACTAATTTTCTGTTGTAACGGCTAATCAATTTGTATCTGTCAAACGAAAGTTTACCGCCCAGGACTATATCTTTACAAAATTTAAGAAATTCTTGAAGCATGTTTAACACTTATTGAAAAAAAACTTATATAACAAGTAACATCCCAGTAAAATTTAAGAAACATGCAAAGTATTTCGAAATAATCACTTAAATAACGCAAACACTTGTATTACATAATATCTATTAAAATGATGCTCATCAAACATTAAAACTTATATGTAGCTTAAATGCTAACACAACACTCTAATTACCATGAAAGTAGCAATAAAAAGAGTTACACAACACCCTAAGATTTTCTAGAGTTGAGTATATGTATGTAAACAAAGCAAAGGTTTATTACTGTATCTACTGAGGCGCTGGGAGCAACCAGTAAGAACGTACCAGCGAGCACTCCGCCATCTGTTCAAACTGGTACTGATCGCTACACAAACGTAAAAAGGAAGTCAAGTCCAGATAAATCAGCGGTCAATACCAAAAAAGGCACAACAAATGGTAAAAAGCCAGAAATTCTAAATGGCAACAGATTTGTCTTACTTGGCAAAGGGCCTAACGCCGATGCAAAAGGTAGCACCACAGTTGCGTGAGCAAGAATTACTACTCTTACCAACTAAAGAGCTTAAAAGGCCTACTAGTTGTCATAAAAGATGTGGAGTCTTCGGTAGACTCTAACGATGTTAAAGAAGCAATGGAAGAATGTGGTTTTGGTATAAAATCAGTAATAAATATTTTAAACAGGAACAAAGTTCCACAACCATTGATCAAAACAGAATTGATGACAAATTCTAACCAACTTAAGAAAAATTGATGTGTTTCATAACGATTTATGACTTAAAATCTCAATCTGTTTCATTGCAGAATTACCGTTGAGGAACCACAAAAAAGAAATGGACAAACTGCGGAGAGTATGGTTACACGAAAGTGTATTGCACCCTACGCACCGTCTGTGTGGTGATTTAAATCCTACATCAAAATGTACTCTTAAAAAAGAGGATTTAAATTAAAAATGTAAAAAATGTGGAGGAATCCTAATAAAATTATTGATATTCCTGTAATCTTAAAAATAATGCTACAAAATGTAGGTGAAATTGCCCCAAAACCAATCAAGTGGAAGCGTCGAAATTATGATGAAACCTTACCAAATGTACTATATGACACAATTTATGACTACAATGAAAAATATGATTCAAGAGATAATCAAATCACAAAACCAAATGTTGCAAATTTTAAGTAAAAAACAAGTAAGGAAGGGCTAGGTTCGGGTGTCACCGAACATTTTATACTCTCGCATGATAAAGTGATAATCGAGATTTCATTATACGTCATTTACATATTTTTCAAATACCGTATTTTTGTAAAGTTTTATTCCACTATCATCATTGGTTCCTAATGTATATATTATACAGAGAAAGCATCAGATGGAATTCAATATAGCGTTATATTGGAAGAAGGCGTGGTTGTGAACCGGTTTCACCCATATTTCGTACATGTCATCAGGGTGTTAAGAAAATATTATATACCGAATTTCATTGAAATCGGTCAAGTAGTTCCCTGAGATATGGTTTTTGGTCCATAAGTGGGCGAGGCCACGCCCATTTTCAATTTTTAAAAAAAGCCTAAGTGCAGCTTCCTTCTGCAATTTCTTCCGTAAAATTTAGTGTTTCTGACGTTTTTTGTTAGTCGGTTAACGCACTTTTAGTGATTTTCAACATAACCTTTGTATGGGGGGTGGGCGTGGTTATTATCCGATTTCTTCCAGAGTTCTTCTCCGGAGTTTGGTTGACATAGCTATAGTTGTTTCCGAGATACGTACAAAAAACTTAGTAGGGTGCGGGGCCCCGCCCACTTTTCAAAAAAATTACGTTCAAATATGCCCCTCCCTAATGCGATCCTTTGTGCCAAATTTCACTTTAATATCTTTATTTATGGCTTAGTTATGACACTTTATAGGTTTTCGGTTTCCGCCATTTTGTGGGCGTGGCAGTGGGCCGATTTGGCCCATCTTTGAACTTAACCTTCTTATGGAGCCAAGGAATACGTGTACCAAGTTTCATCATGATATCTCAATTTTTACTCAAGTTACAGCTTGCACGGACGGACGGACGGACAGACGGACGGACAGACGGACGGACGGACAGACAGACATCCGGATTTCGACTCTACTCGTCACCCTGATCACTTTGGTATATATAACCCTATATCTGACTCTTTTAGTTTTAGGACTTACAAACAACCGTTATGTGAACAAAACTATAATACTCTCCTTAGCAACATTGTTGCGAGAGTATAATTAGTGTATTGAACATTTTGTAAATGGAATAATAACGGTGTTACCAACATAAATTGGAGCTTATTAGATTTCTTAATGTATTCTTTCTTTATACCGGGACAGTGTTGGTTAGAAAACGATTAAACCACCACGAATTAGAATCTCATGCTACACGCAGTTACAATCTACAACAATATCTATAAAAAGTCGCTGCGGAGACTTATAACTGACGGCTATATACTGCCCACCTCGGCTTAAAATTACAGACATCCAATTTAAAGATTTTTTAACGTTAGATCATAGATTTCTAGCAGGACGACAGCCGTATCACACTATTATAAATAGGCACAATAACCTCGACATAATATCTCCTGGTAAGCCGTTGTAGTGATGGAGGATGGAGTCATGTGTAGAAGTTCACGCAAGTGAGGAAAGTTCTCTGATCGCCATTCACTTGGGAGTGGCCAGAAACGATTCTTTTACACATCGCTCAAGCAGCTCACAAATTCTGGTCTTTGACCAAGTATCCTCTGGGTAGCCAAAGAACATTCGTTCGAAGGCGAGCTAAAGTGAGAAGGCGAAACATCCCCTACATAGGGTTGTGCCCTGGGTTTGGGACCCGCCACGTAAAAAACACCCCCAATGAAAAGGAACAACAAGCCTCGGATGAGAGGGAGAGAGACTCCGTCGCCGAGTACTATCATTCACTCCGGTGAATGAACGTCTAGCCACAATCCGCATCAAAGCGAGGTTCTTCAACATATCGCTGATTTGCGCCCCGACGGAAGAGAAGGACGAGGTGATCAAAGATGCCTTCTATGAGCGCTTGGAGCGCGCTTATGAGAGCTGCCCCCGCCACGATGTCAAAATCGTGCTTGGCGACTTTAACGCCAAGGTGGGCAAAGAAGGTATCTTTGGCACTACGGTCGGTAAATTCAGCCTCCACGACGAAACTTCCCCAAATGTGTTGAGGTGGATTGACTTCGCCGGGGCCCGAAATATGGTTATCTATGGTAGTAGATCGCACTACAAAAAAATAAATCAAGCTACCTGACTGTCTCCGGATCGAAAAGCCACCAACCAGATCGATCATGTTGTGATAGACGGAAGACACGTCTCCAGTGTTCTAGACGTGCGTACGCTCCGAGGTCCTAACATCGACTCGGACCACTATCTTGTTGCAGTCAAGATTCGCACCCTCCTCTGTGCAGCGAAAAACGCACGCCAAAAAACACAAGGGAGGTTCGACGTCGAGAAGCTGCAATCACAACAGACAGCCGAACGATTTTCTACTCGACTTGCACTCCTGCTCTCTGAGAGCACTCGTCAACAACTCGGTATAAGGGAACTGTGGGACGGCATTTCAAACTCCTTACGTACAGCTGCAACCGAAGCCATTGGTTTTCGGAAAGTGCAAAAGAACAGCTGGTACGACGAAGAGTGCCGTGTCGCAGCGGAGAGAAAACAGGCTGCCTACCTCGATGATATCGATATCATCGGCCTCAACACCCGCACCGTTAGTTCTGCTTTCTCCAGGCTGGACAAGGAAGCACAGAAAATGGGTCTGGCAGTGAGCGAGGGCAAAACGAAATATCTCCTGTCATCAAACAAACAGTCGTCGCACTCGCGAATTGGCTCTCACGTCACTGTTGACAGTCATAACTTTGAAGTCGTAGATAATTTCGTCTATCTTGGAACCAGCGTAAACACCACCAACAATGTCAGCCTAGAAATCCAACGCAGGATAACTCTTGCCAACAGGTGCTACTTCGGACTGAGTAGGCAATTCAGAAGCAAAGTCCTCTCTCGACGAACAAAAAGCAAACTCTATAAGTCGCTCATAATTCCCGTCCTGCTATATGGTGCAGAGGCTTGGGCGATGACAACAACCGATGAGTCGACGTTACGAGTTTTCGAGAGAAAGATTCTGCGAAAGATTTATGGTCCTTTGCGTATTGGCCACGGCGAATATCGCATTCGATGGAACGATGAGCTGTACGAGATATACGACGACATTGACATAGTTCAGCGAATTAAAAGACAGCGGCTACGCTGGCTAGGTCATGTTGTCCGGATGGATGAAAACACTCCAGCTCTGAAAGTATTGACGGTACCCGCCGGGGGAAGTAGAGGAAGAGGAAGACCTCCACTCCGTTGGAAGGACCAAGTGGAGAAGGACTTGGCTTCGCTTGGAATATCCAATTGGCGCCACGTAGCGAAAAGAAGAAACGACTGGCGCGCTGTTGTTAACTCGGCTATAATCGCGTAAGCGGTGTCTACGCCAATTAAGAAGAAGAAGAAGTTAGCTCCTTCTAATTCTTTTGATGTTTCTTCGAACTTTTTCAAAATATTTATTATATCTGTTAAAGTATTTAAGCTGATGTTACTTATTCCATGGGTTTGACTTTTTATCTGTAAAATGTTTATAATATCGATCCAATTGCTTTGAACAGATTGCAATAAATAATAGATTGAATTTCATCTAGCTACAGAAAAACTTTTTAGTGTGGTTTTTAGTTGTGCATTAGCTCCAGACTTTTTAAAATATGTTACAAGTTTGATGCACTTTTTACATATTTCCCTTATATCTGAACACTCCTCAATAGATTTTTGAACTATGTTACTATGACCCATACTTAGCTCCAATTGAAAGTATTAGATCCGTACATTTTTTTCAGTCCTGCATCTTCGATCATCTTGAATGATCTGCAATTTTTAGTGACCCATTCGGTGAACGTATCAGCAACATTTTTTTTGTGTCGTTGCCCACTAATATCTTTGGGTTATACGAAAGATTTTTTAAACTTTTATAGCATTTATGTTTCACAAGGTTAGACGTGCTATTCATAAATTTAAAAACGCTGTTACAATTTTTGCATGCAACAACATCTCCTACCAAACTGCCACTATTTTCAACCTTGCCAAAAATTTCCCAAACCTTTCTTTTCCCAGCTTCAATAACCCCTGTATATTTCCCTTTCACTATATTATCCTTAATTTCATTAATTTGCTGCCTTAGTACAGGCGTCGACTGGGTTGACGATGCAGATTCATCTAATGTTACCTATTTTTGTAAAACAGAGACACAGGTGTAAATTGTATTACAACATGGCAAATATTAGCAAACAATTGCACTGAATTTCGCGGTCAATTATGCCATGCCAAAACTATTTTACCCCCTTTTATCTTCATATACACAAAACAAATGACGAATTTAAATATTTAATAAACTGTCTCGGTTAAGCGTCTACGGCAGTGGTCGGCATTTCATAGCAAAATTTTGCAAACTAACTTCAAGTGGTAAACACAATGACTGCGACAGACTGCAGCAGCACGACAGTGAACTGAAAACGTCGTTGTTCATCTTACTACATGTAAATTTGGAGCAGCAACAACAACACAATGGCCGGCATGTACACAAAACAACGCAGTTGTCCATTTTGTATGTACACAATTTCGTTGTGGCCATACTAATTCCTTTCACTTCAATGAAATTTTAATATTTTGTTCAAAATGAAATTTTTTATGCAAAAAATAAGTGAATAGGTAAATATTTTTGCTTTAAATTATCAATTGTTATTACAAATGATATAATAGAGCTATAATGAGCTATTTTATGCTTTTATTTGTAAAATTTCTTCAAGTTTGTTAGAGCTGTGAATAATTTAACATTTTACATATTCGTGGCATCACCACTCTACCTCATCTCTCTATCTTCCATTCTACTGTCAACTCTACTGTCGTTGGCAAATATAGGATTAAATTGAAGTTAGCAAGAGCGACAACTGTTGGCTTGCAGTCGTGCAGCTGTCAAAATAACACTGCCCATAAGAACGTGTGTATTTTAATATTTGACAGATGTAGTTTGCAGTCTGTCGCTCTCTATGTGTTCAGCGCTTCACACGTACGCTTACGCTCTATCGTTCAGTCGTTGTCGAGCCAGCCATGGATAAATTGATCCGAAACTCTTTGATTCGAGAGAGCGCTGTCAAAGTCCACATTTTTTATAACATTTGCCAATGATGCCACTGCTGAAAAATATTAGATTGGGTATTTAATAAATTATACAAAACACTAAATTAAACACTTTGAAAATGCATGCATATATAAATGCTAAAATGCAAAATCATTAATTAATTTACATAAACATTTATTTTGCCAAAATATGTTCGCACAGTTCAATGAAATTTCATTTCTCACTAATTTCGTCTAGCTTTTTGTCTGGCAGTTCATTGTTTTGCTTGTCACCTGATTCGTAGCCCATGAACTTTCAGTATTGCCATACCAAACCGTGAGATCATGGGCTCTCTCAGAAAGCGAAGAGAGGACTTTCGGATCAATTTATCCATGGAGCCAGCAACGAATTAACATCACGCAAGACTATAGCGCAAAACCAAATATGCCCTGCGAGAAATATTTTATGATTCTAAATGGCTTTGGTGCCATGCAATGCCTTTTATGTTCCAAGTCTTTTAAAGATAATAGGGAATATATCCTTAAAAGACGTTTTGTTAATTTTCATTATACTCTTAATTAATTATAAAATTTGCTTAATTTTAATTCCAATTTCTCACCGGGCCACTCTTTTTCGTGCTCACCAACACAGTGGCAGATCCTCTCATGCCGACCACTGGTCTACGGCCAGTACAATGCAGGCAAACTTGTAGTGGGGAAAACCCTTCCGTTTATCTTCTCTATTTGCTTGCTTAGCTGAACACTATGGGTGCACACTGTTCTGTTAAAAGAATGAGAGAAACAATGAATTGACATAACAATAAGTGACGATCACACACTATTCCACTACTAAGCGAACGCTAACGCTTTGCATTCACTGCTGGTTGATTATATGAGTGTGAGTTGGGTTTGTTTATGAGAGGAATGAGCTGAGTCTACCTGCTAGCGATAAACAACAACTCACAATGTCTTCTCTGTATCTGCATTTACATAATTCCAACTCAGCGTCGGCGCTCAACTCGAGTTATGAGATGAATTCATAAGTTCTCTGTTGCATTCATAGCGTGAATTAATTCTTGCAACCCTTTAATATATACTCAACAGTGTCAATTTATTCATCGATTTGTTTCAAAAAACTGTTTCCGATATAAGCAACAAACGTGCTTGATTGCAAGTTAAACATTGAGGTGTGTTCTAAAATGATTTTTTTTTTGTAATTTTTTGTTAATTACATGTTCACTATTTATCGACTTTTGTTTAAAATTTTTCAATTGTGTAATTTCTTCAATAAATGTCAAGGGATTAATATAGTTTTTTGGAGTACCTATGTATGTCAATAAGAATGAGAAGCTCTTTACCGTTTATTTTTGTTAGTAACGGTAGGAGCGATTTTAGTTTTAATTATTGATTTCATACTTACATCCTGATAACTTGACATCAACTTCATCATACTGATAGTCAGCTTATTCATTTTGTTTATAATTGTCTTCAATGCTTTAGTGTACATAACCATTCGAAAGTACGTCTTTTTCTGACATAAAATTAACCTTCTGTATCTTCTGAAACGGCGAACAATCAGATAGTAATTGGTTGTTTATAGTTTAATTAAATCCCAGTTGACTAATATTAGTGTAAAAATGGTCTTGATCGATAAGGCTAATTTTTGATACCTAAGTATATGTGTCTGCGAATTCATAACGCCATAACTAGTTTGAAGCCCTTGCGCAACTTCCAGTTCTGAGGGAAGGTCGTTTGGTCTAGATGAGAATAAGACATCACATAAATGTCTTCGAAGACAGATAAAACGTTCTCTCTAGCTCGCTCGTTCAAAGCAGCTAAGAGCTCATTGTTACCGCTTTAGGTCATAATACGCTTATTAATAACACAGCCTTACAACAACAATTTTTTTTTGTTACACTGGATATCTTTTTGCGCACCTTAAACGTATTAAATGATGCGAGAGTGGAGTTAGCAGATAGGATAATTTTATTTCTAAATATCCCCATAGGAATATAATACCCCCTGAGCCCTCTTTGTAGCAACTCGTAACGAATTGCCCGACACATCCCAACCTGGGCAAAAAACGGAATCTCATTTGTATTCAGGTAAATAGTTAATCAAGTCTAAACTTGTAATTTGAACCAAGGTGTTCATAGCAACCGGTAAGTATGATTTTACATGATTTTGCCGACATATCGCCAAACTTGGGTAAGACGCAGAATCTCCCTTGAAGTCAGGTAAATACTTAAAAGGGTATTCTGGTCTAGGATTTAAAAAAAATCAATTTTTTTTTGCATATTTTGAAGGTTTAGACTTTCAAAAATATGACCTTGGAAGGACTTTGCAAAATTCTACTTATTTTCGGAGATAGTACAGCCGATTTTGTAAAGTAGCGTCCGTGTTCACTAGAATTGTCTCCTAAACTTTAACCGTGTTTTTCTCGAAACTACTTTTTTTGAGGTGGTTGACATGATATCTCAAGTTCTACTGAACCGATTCCTTTGAAATTTGGTAGGGGAAACTGGGGTACCTTTGACTTTGGGGCACATTTGACTATGGCCTTTTCGAAGTCAAGCCAGTAAAATCAATCGCATTTATAAATTAGGAATGGTGAAGTAATTGATTTTATTCAATAGGTTGAAGTTTACCAGTTAGTGTTTATACATTTTGGTGAAGCAACACGTGTTTTTCTCTTTTCTCTGCGTTCTGTGTTATTTTGTGGCGGTGATATGCAAGACATTTGTGAAGTCAATTGAACACCATTTTAAAGTGCTAAATGAACTTAACTAGTATTATTCTGATACTTTTGAAAAGATTTGGAAATTTAAGAATAAAAGAATTGAAAAGGTAAGAACATTGAAATTTCTAAAGTAAACTCAGTTGGGGTACATTTGACATTTTTGAATGTTTGAAAATAGTACGCAATTGCAAAAAAAGACTAATCGGTGTGCCATAAATGAAGATAATATTAGAAAGGCAATAACGGATATCAGAAATGGGACTGAAACGCAAACTACAGCTGCCATCAAATACGGAATAAATAGAACAACTCTAATCATGCGTTTAAAACATAAGGCACCATCTGGCAATCTTTCAGATTCTGGCAATGATAGCAGCTCTGATGATTATTTTAAATTTCAATAGAAATTCACATCTCGCCAGACATTTAATAAGCAACAAGAAACCGATATTTGTGATTACGTCAAGAAATGTGCTTTTTATTCTTACGGCTTAACTTATCAAACTTTAAAAAAGTTTGCATATGATTACGCTAAAGCTAAAAATTTGGTTACTCCAACTGCCTGGGAAAAATCCAAAGAAGCTGGAGACGATTGGCTTTACGGATTTTTTAAAAGAAATGATTCTATATCTCTTCGTAAACCTGAAAAGATCAGTTTGGCAAGATTACGCGGTTTTACTAAATCAGCAGTGGAAAGTTTTTTCAAAAACCTTACTACGTTGTTTGAAAAGTCCACATTTCAGCCAAAAGATATCTATAATTTGGACGAAACTGGTTTAACTACCGTGATGGAGCCTATTAAGGTAAGATAGGCTTATACATTTAGTCGTATTTTTAGCCTGGTTGGAAATACACGTTAATAACTTTAAATAACATATTTCTTCTCTAGATTTGTGCTGCAAAAGGACAACGTTCTGTTTCTCAAGCATCTTCCGCTGAGCGCGGCAGCTTGGTTACAATCGTTGGCATAGTTAACGCTTGCGGAAATCGTATGCCTCCGGCTTATATATTTCCTCGTGTACGTTTCAGTGGAAGATTCGGAAGTGGATGCATGCCCGGTTCGTTGATATTGAATACAAAATCCGGATGGATGATTTCCGAACTATTTGCAAATGCGCTGAAACATATTAAAAACTTTACGAACTGTTCAGTTGAAAACCCAATTATAATTCTGCTTGATAATCATGCGTCATATTGCAGTTTGGAAAGCATTAACTATTGCGCCGAGGCTGGAATTGTATTATTTTATTTTCCTCCACATACATCCCATCGTCTACAACCATTGGATGTATCAGTTTTCGGACCCTTTAAGCAATTTTAGCGCAAAGCCTTTAACGATTTTTTAACCACAAATCCTGGAAAGCAAATCAGTATATATGATATCGGTACCTTAACTCAACAACCATTTTAAAGAGCATTGTTTCCCCAGAAAACATAATTAACGGATTCAAAGCAACAGGAATTTGTCCTCTCAATACCCAGGTTTTTCAAGATGAATCATTTGCGCTGGAGTCTGTAACAGATGAGGAAGTTGAACGCGTTCATCCTGATAGATCAGATGATATGAATTCATTACAAAATGCTACAAAAAATACACAAAGCAACCTAAATCATAATTCACCATGTACTACGCCAGAATCAGTTAGGCCTATATCGCAACTGCATGCATCCACGAAATCTTCGAGAAGTGGAACTTCCCGAATCCTTACTTCTTCAACTGAAAAAAGAAGGATTGAGCAGCTTACTACTATAAAGAAAAATTTTAAAACCGCCAAGCGCACTCTCAAGTTTTCACAGAAGAGAACACAGCAGGCTAAAAAGAAGAAACCAAAAAGAAAACCTCAACTGAAAATCGAATCTTCAGACGAATGTACGGGTAACATTAGCTACGCTGACACAATTGACTCTAATGGATTCCCTCCTGATGATGAAGGTTACCTTGAATCCCGGGCAGATGATTTAGAGACACACAAAATAACTGATGATGATAATTTGACTGTGGGAGACTACGTTCTGGTAAAATTCCAAGAAAACATCAAAAACACCGTTTTATATGTAGGTCAAATAATATAAACGTTTTGCAACTGCACTTATAACATCAAATTTTTCCGAAAGACATCTCCTTCAAGTTTGGCTTTTCTTAATCCAGAAATTGAAGATTTGGCTGTAATTATGCGCAGTGAAATAAAGCTGAAGTTGCCAGTTCCTGAAAATCCTGCTTCAACTTCACGGTGTCGTACAAAATACATTTTTCAACTGGACTTATCAAAGTATTATATAAAATAATTTTTTTATCAAAACTTATAATTCATTTCCTTTAAATTTTTCTTTTCTTTTAATTCAAAACTTGTAACTGAAATATTTTTTGCTTTCCAAAATTAAAATAAAATGAGTTTATACACAAAATGCTGGTTTATTTTAATTTAATGTAGGTGTCAAATGCTCCCCTCCTAAAGTCAAATGTACCCCGTGACAGGGGCACAATTGACAAAATGGCTTTGTTTTAAAAACTGTAAATTAAAGTGTAAAAGGGAGTTACTGAAAAAAAACTCCGGCAATATTATAAAGCTGAATAATTGCTCTAAAGCAAGTAACAACTTATTTTATGATAATTCAATCACATTTAGAGAAATTTTATTTCAAAAAAAGGTGTCAAAGGTACCCCAGTTTCCCCTAAATATCTTCATTATACAATGCTCTATCCTCCCTGCCTTGGAATTCCAAAAATTTTGATTTGAAGTAGTTTTAAAAAATTCGAAAAGGTCGCAAAAATCGGGTAAAAAAAATTTTTATTTCAAGTCGACGCCATTTTGTTATTTTTTTTTTAAATGGTCAACCCGATAACGACATCCTTACTAATGAAGAATCTTCTTGGTTTTTGTGTTTTAGATCTCTACAAGGGTTGAAATCACGTCAACCAGGACGCACTGTTTTTTGAGGCCCCCACTCCACGGGCCCGTATCTCGACGAATTTTGGTTTTTTTTTCTTGCAATTTTTTTTTATATTATTAAAATGTCAATAAAAAACATATAAAAAAATGGATAATAAAAATGTTTTTCATTTTTTTTATCTTAGTTTAAAAAATGCCTAAAATTCATGCATCTACACCAGAATACCCCCTTATAGCATTGACAGACGGCAGCGTTAAACCAGATTAATTGCATTTTTCGGGATTAATTCAGGAGTTACCACAGCTAACTCCGTAGCTGAATAACTCTCAAAATTTTAGGAAGTTTGTGAGATTTTCGTTGGCAACATTGTTAAAAATGGCCAATTTTCATCTATTGTGAATGAAATACAAGCAACCCTGACAGCTGTTTATCAAATTCTCAATATAATATCAATAAAACTTCTATGTTATGATGCAGTTTTAAAAATAATGTGTTGATATGCTTTTGTAATAAAAAATGGTTTGGTAAAAATTGGTCGGCTCACAACCGTAATGTTTATCTTCTATCAATTTTCATTGAAAATATTATAAAAGGACAATGAGCTGTTTATGAGAGTTTCAAACTCGCATAGCTGCCGTCTGTCACCTACAAATTTGGATCTGATTAAGTGCGCAGTTTATCCGGATTAACGCTGCCGTCTGTCAAGGCTATTAATCAAATTCAAACTTGCATTATATTGAATTTTACACTCGGTAGATGTAACTTGCAAACTTATTAAGATAATTAACGTCACTGTTCCGCAAATTCTAACTTAGTGCACCCATTTATTTCATTAACATTTGTGTGAACTAACTATCTATACACAATTTAGTCCATACAACCCAAAATGCACACCCTATTGTTCGCAACACAACGGGAAAAGCACGCCACTTCTAGAAACACAAGATGATTGAGAAACCAGACATGCAGCTGAAATGACAACAACAATGCATACGCAGCGGTAAAACCACGCCACGCAAGCAATACAACGGGATACCACGGAGACTCAGACTAGCAGACGAAACAACAACAAGTATGTATGCATACGCAGCGGTAAAACCACGCCACTGCCAGCAACATACGCCATCCCAGAAACACACGCCATCCCAACGCAACATGTTACGAATGTGTTAGCACGCACAGTCTTGGTGGGGAGTAAAGTGACCGATGATCAGGTAGTCAGCACGGGACCTCAGTATATACAGTAATAAACCATTTCTTTGTTTACATACATATACTCACCTCCAGAAAATCTTAGGGTGTTGTATTACACTTTTTTTTGCTACTTTCATGGTAATCAGGGTGTTGTGTTAGCATTTAAAGTACATATAAATTTTAAATTTTGATGACCGAGACTTTAAAAGATATTAAATAATGCAAGTGTTTACGTTATTTAAGTGATTATATTGAATTACTTTGCATATCTGTTCAATTTTATTGGGATATTAGTTGTTGTTTAATGTTAAATCAGTTGTTTTTTTGGTGCAATTTTTAAACACGCTTCAAGTATTTCCAAATTTTTGCATGCAGTGAGATACAATCCTGGGTGGTAATTTGTCGTTTGACATATACAAATTGACAACTCGTTAGCCGTTATAGGAAAACATCAATTGGAAATTGAGTTTGAAATGAAACATGTGTCGAAGTTTTTAATAAGAATACATATTAGTGTTAATAATAAAGTTCATATTAAAAATTTTAGAGCCTTTTTATTGCTGCAATTCACAACCCGACGTTTTAAAATACTTTTTATAATATGTTTATTTTAAGTTGTAAAGGTGAAAATAGGCTTACTGGGGAACCGAACACCTAAAAAACGTCGGTAACGCGCTTTATTGCAAACCTCTGGGGAGGTGTGGAAAATGCAAAACTTAAATATTCAAAAATAAATGATCAAAAATAGTATACGGATGAGAATTAGAACGATGTATTAAAAATTCAGCTTCAAATGCCTAAATATCTTCTTTCTAAATTAAAATTATTTGTAATAATATTTCAAAAGCTTACGAATACAAACCGTTTTATGTTTTTTGTCTGTCAATTGTAAACAAATACATTCAGAAGAAAACTCACCACCGAGAAATCTAAAAACAGGGCTGCTTTTTATTAATAAGAACTCACTAAATAAAGAATATATTACTATCAGTAAATAATATTTTTATGGGCGAAACATGACACACTATGGCGTTTAAATCAAATATTAGTAAATATATGTCATTAATAAATTATTTCCTTTTATATTAAGCAACAATATTTATAGTTTTCATTATTTAATAGAATAAATTTGCTAAGCATTTACTGCCTCAATATATACAGCACTGCGTTGCTACCTCTGAAAATCCAAGATGGCCGCTATGCACCCCTTAGAAAGCTACCACGAAAAGGTTATCTACTGTATATACTGTGACGGGACTGTGATAGCGTATACATCTGGGATAATGGGATACCCAACTTATTCCAGTGTGAGAGCGCCTCAAAATAAGCGTTTTTTATACAATTTTCCATTGTGGCCACATCGAACAAACTAAGCATTTTTGGGCATTTAAATTAAAACACCAAACATTCATTACGATTGCAAATTATTATATATTGGACTTTTAATATATGGCGAAACTACTTAAATCCTTTTTTATGATTTTATGATATATTAAAACAACTGACTTTTGATATTTCACTACTTAATAAGGTGAATTAAGCCTGTTAGTTCTCAATTAATAAATGTTTTTAATCATTTGTAATTGAAAATTAATTATTCTATGCATCAAATAACAAAAGGTTTCATGAAATATATTTAAATTTCGCATTTTCTTTGATTTTAATTATTTTTAATTTTTTATTAGCGATCTTGAGCGGCGGCAACAAATTACTCCATTCACATATATTTTTGGTAGAATTTCAATCTGGCCGTTCCAGTCATTCCAATTGCAAAACGTCAAAACCTACCCAATCCAGTCAACTGTCAAAGTTCGGTAGGTGAGCGGTTCTCACATTTCCAGTGACAGGAGAGTTGGGGTATACACGTTCAGCATCAGACTACGCAGTGAGTTTATCCTCTAGCTAGTCTTGGTACCCTGACTTGTGAACGCCGTCTGTTAAGGGTGAGCCTGGAAGTGAGTTTATTCTCTGACCAACTCAACCATTAACATTGCGGTCGCTAACGCAGCCTTCCGTGGTCCGGTATATTTATGCGGCAAAGTGGTTGAACAGGACTTCACCAGCGTTGCAGAAGAGCGTCAACGTGTACGCCAGGACACCGTCATTGAAGCCTACACGAGCGTCGGCAGAAGTAGCCGAACCTAGTCGTCGTAGCACACGAGTGTCAACGTGTATACCAGGACAGAGTATTGAAGCTTACACGAGCGTCGGCAGAAGTAGCCGAACCTAGTCGTCGTAGCACGCGAGTGTCAACGTGTATACCAGGGCAGCGTATTGAAGCCTACACGACCGTCGGCAGAAGTAGCCGAGAGTAGTCGTCGTACCACGCGAGCGTCAACGTATACGCCAGGACATCATCATTGAAGCATACAGGACCGCAGGCAGAAGTAGTCGAGCGCAGTCGTCGTTGCAGAAGAGCGTCAACGTGTACGCCGGGACACCGTCCTTGAAGCCTACATGAGCACCGGTAGAAATAGCCGAGCGTGGTCGTCGTAGCACAGAAGCGTCAACGCACGTCGCAGGACATTGTCATTGCAGCCTACGCGAGCGCCGGCAGAAGTGGCCGAGCGTGATCGTCGTGGTACAGAGCTGCGAGTCGTCTAGCACCCAGGAACGCAGCAGAGCGGGAAACGATATTGCCTTAACGGACCACACTGAACCATTACCCTGGAACCACTTTCCTCGGGCGACGACATTACAACGCGGGAGACAACTTTGTAACTTTAATTTAAATTATAATATAAAATTAAAATAAAGTACGATTGGCAGAAGAGCCCCAATGTTTACAAATTTATTGTAACGAACCCTGGACACGGCGAGTATACCTCAGCAAGTTATACTTGTAAGAAGCAGGGTCAGTAAAAAGCTTCCTTACACATTTTGCAATACCTGGTTCTCACTGAAACTGGCTTTATGAATTTTCTCTGGTCAGATAAAATTTACTTGAAAAAGTATTGTCAAGTCTTATATATAAAAATGAAACCCTTTTCGTTGTCACGGCATCACGCGTGAATGGCTGAACCGATTTGGCTGATTTTTTTTTGTTGTATTTGTTATTATTAGGAGAAGGTTCTTATGTAAGAAAAAATTACGAAAGTTGCCGGAAAACCCCTAAAAACAGCCCTTTTCTTTTTCCCATACAAACGTTTTATTTTGTATATATACATACATACATACATATGTATGTACATATGTAAGTAAAAATGATTGTTTGTTTGTTAGTAACGCTAACGCACGAGAACGGCGGAACCAATCTTCATGAAATCAGAAGTTGTTCGCTGCGGATCTGGAAAGGGTTAGATATAAAAAAACCATATACTTTTCATAAGGAAAAGTCGAAAAAGTGGAAATTTCCAAAAAGTGACTTTTCATACAATCCTTTTTTGTTTTGTTTTTCAATATTTTGTTTTGTAAATTATTTCAATCTTTCAATTTCGGTCGCTTGCTTTTTTATTCCGGCTATTTAAAAGAAAAATTATTGAAAATTGTTTAGTGAAAACTTTATGGGTGTTTCAAACGAAGTGATCAATTACAGATTGAAATTTTTACGAGGCAACAAAGACATCGCGCTATTATCGGTCGGCTTTCTTTTTGCCATCAACGTATCAAAATGAACTACATGAGACTCCCAGGATGCGATGACATATGAGTGGAATTATGGATCGCTGTCAATCAGCAAGCGATCATCACGATAATACAGCAAGATTTTTCAAACAACAGCTACGATATTTGATGGACTTTATCTTGAAGCAACGTATGTATAATATATATATTGTATATACAAGTATGGTGCAGTCAGATGCTGGATGTACTCTGTTGAGTTGCAAAAACGAGGTTTGCCGCACGCACACATTCTTCTTTGAATGGTGGATGGTGGTTACACCAGATCAAATTGATGAAATCATTTCTGTGGAAATTCCTCATGCAGAGAAAGATCCATTATTCTACGAAGTGATGAAAACCAATATGGTGCATGGACCTTGCGGACACCACAATCCCACTTGCAATAAATGCACGAAACACTATCCACGTGCTTTTCTTTCGGAAACGCAAACTGGAAATGATGGATATCCACTCTATAGTCGTAGCTCATCAGACGACAATGGCATGACATTTACCATTCAACTTAGAGTAGTGAATATCGAAGTCGACAACATATGGATCGTACCATATTCGCCACTATTGTCTAATTCACATTCAAAACTCATGCCAATGTTTGATATTGTAGTTTGGTGAAATCGATTTTTCCGACTGTTGTGCGTTTCGCAGTTCATTTGGAGAATGGCTAAAGAGTGTTTTTCAACCCAGAGAATACAGTACAGCCAGCGGAAACACTTCCAACAACAAAATTTACATTGACGAGTTTTTTCTCAACTTGCGTCAGCGATTCGTTTGTGAGAACATTGCTCTATTTGGAAATGCCTTGATATTATGCATGGAATGCATCGCCGAAGAAATAGGTACGCAAAAAGCAATGCCAACCAATAGATTGACATCCAGGTGTGTTCTCAACTAATTCCTTAGGATGAATTTACATAATCCACCCGAAAAACTACGATTGCTAATACCTTCGGTTGCTATTAATAAATGTACGTTGTTCAGTTTGATTTGAGTCATTGCGCACACTTTTCGCGATGATCATTTCGACATATCAGCCTTCAAATACGCGTCAATTATGGAACACGAACAAAAGTACATTGCCGAAGCCATTTTACATCGTATTCGTTAGGAATTGGAAATAGGCAAATTTCTGTTCCAGTGGTTTGATATCAATTCCACCTCCCTTTTGTCAATTCACTTCAACGAAATATGAACTCATCACGAATGTTTATGCCAAATTGGCCAAATTATCGTAACTACGATTGCATGGGTTTTCCCGAGTTCCCGAGTTCCCCATCTTCTCCGTACATTTACTCACCGGAATAAAAACCAAAAAATGTTGCTTATCAAACTGCGTGACATTGAAAAAATTTAGAAAAATCGAAAATAAATGATTTTTAACACAACGTAAATTCAGTTTTTTTTTTCATTTCAAAACACATAATTTCACGCAGGACAACGAGTGCGTTGTTACGGCATCACGCGTGAATGGCTGAACCGAATTGGCTGATTTTTTTTTGTAGTTTTCTAATACTCTGTACAAGGTTCTTATGGAAAAAAATATTAAGAAAATCTCTCAGAAAGATGGAAAAATATACATTTCATTTTGCATATTTTAAAAAACGCGCGTAACAAATGTAAACGTAATTCAATTTAAATGTCAACGTCATTCAATTAAAAAAAAAATTGTGATAATCTGTTTTCATGTAAATTTTGTTAAGTTTTTGGTAAAGTTCGTTTTGTTTTAAAGACTAAGAAGTTTTTTGTTTGCTAATAAGTGCTTATTAATCCCGGTAAGTTAAATTCACCTTATATCGAGTTTTGGTAACTTTTGCTGACTACACAATATTACAATTTGGTATACATGATTAAACAGAAAAAATATGAGATCATTTTATTTTCAGTTGGATTTTCGTTTTTAACAATGACACCAACCAGACGTACAAACAAAGATCAAATGGATGAAATCATTTCTGCGGAAATTCCTGATGTAGAGAAAGATCCAGTATTAAACGAAGTGAGGAAAACCAATATGGTTCATGGACCTTGCGGACACCTCAATCCCACTTCGGTTTGTATGTCTAACAATAAATGCACGAAACACTATCCAATTGCTTTTCTTTCGGAATCGCAAACTGGAAATGATGGATATCCACTCTATCGTCGTAGCTCATCAGACGACTATACAACTTAGAGTAGTGAATATCGAAGTTGACAACATATGGATCGTACTATACTCTCCACTGTTGTCTAATTCACATTCAAAACTCATATCAATATTGGTCTTGAACGATACGGTCGATACGTGAATTGCAATAAAGCGCTTTGTAGGGTATTTACTTTTGCAATTCATGAACGTTTTTCGAATGTTGTGCGTCTCGCAGTTCATTTGGAGAATGGCTAAAGAGTGTTTTTCAACCCAGAGAATACAGTACAGCCAGCGGAAACACCTCCAACAACAAAATTTACATTGACGAGTTTTTTCTCAACTTGCGTCAGTGATTCGTTTGCGAGCACATTGCTCTATTCGGAAATGCCTTGATATTATACATGGATTGACATCCAGGTGTGTTCTCAACTAATTCCTTAGGACGAGTTTACATAATCCACCCGAAAAACGACGATTGCTAATATCTTCGGTTGCTATTGATATTTCCAACGTAAATTCAACTTTCTTTTCATTTCAAAACACATAATTTCACGCAGGTCAACGTATGCGGGGTCAGCTAGTATCCAATAAAAGAGGTCGAGCGCGCTGTCGTTGTTTCCGTGAACGTGATATCGAAAAAGAGGCTGGCCCGCTACTCGTTTTTCCTTTTTGTTAATATTGGTGTAGGGCGTTGGCAAGCTGCGAGATCTGCTATAGAGGTGACGATGTGGAGGATGTGTGGTGAAGTGATATGGAATGTGTGGTACGTTGAGGTTCATTTAGCCACTAATAATCAAAATTGTAATTCGCGAGTTTCCTTAACTATTTCAGGTGCGGTGGGTAGTTTTCTAGCTATTTAGAAAAACATATTCGTCTACATCAGTGTTTCCCAAACTTATTTGTCTACCGCCCACTTTGAGAATAAATATTTTTTTAGCGCCCCCATTTTTTCACCTATTTAAAAACCACTATAACTTCAAATTAATTATTGTGACCTATATATGGATATTAACGGAGAATTCTAAACGAAACTTTTACTATAACCAGCAACTTGAAACCTAAGCGCAGTTGGTAACATACAACGGCGCTTAGGTCTCAAGTTAACTCTTACGGGCTCCACCTGCCAATAAGAATGATTATTGAAACACAACTTTATAGTATTAAAACAGAGAATATTTTATTAAAAATAAAACTAAAATAATCGATCCTTATATAAAAACTAATATGAAGGATAAATCTGATGCTGTTTAATAAGTTTGTTAATATCTGGTTCCAATTTACTCAAGAACAGTCGCAAGTCGCCACGTTCCGTAACAAGCAAACAATTTCCATTTTTAGTAAGCAGTGTTGTCACAGCACTAAATCCACGTTCATACAAATATGGCGATGGGAATGCTATCAAGAATCATTGAACGATTGACCACAATCCAGGGTACAGTTGCGAGATCGGTTTTTGTAGCCAAAATTCTTGGTAACCATTTTTGAACTTGATTTTTATTTCCTCGTTTGTTGTCAATTCTATAAGTTCTTCTTCCAGCTGAGGTGACATTGCTGTGTTGACATTTGAAAACGGATTCAACACCCAGTCTTGTATTTCCAAGTTCAAAATGTCCTGGTGTCGTTCGGTGAAGTCTATGTGGAGGTTTTCCAAATGTTGGCAGTAGGCAAACAATTCGTCGGTACTGCATGATACTGATAAATACGGAAAATTGTGAAACTCACGTCTACCCAGATTCTTTTTGTGTAGAAGCAGTTTGGCTGCGAAAGCAGCAACGACGTTTTTTGTTTTAATTAAATTTAGTTTATCGCCTTGCAGTTGGAGATTCATGTCGTTGAACAATTTATACAGGTCTGTCATGTAAGCTATATCATTCTTTGATGTTATGAGCTTGTCTTGAAATTCTATATCTTTAGTTTCCAAGAACTCTATAACAGAGTCAAACAGGTTGTAGAATCGAGTCAGACAATTGCCTCTTGATAGCCAACGAACCTCAGTATGAAACAACAAACGATTGAAATCCTCGTCATTAGTAACACAAAGCTGATGAAATAATCTATCATTCAAAGAGCTGTTGCGGATTTTATTGACTGCTTTGATGACATATTGCAGTGATTGAAATAGTTTTTCACTTAAGTTTCTAGCAACTTAATGTTGTCTATGAATAACGCAATGTACACCAAGGACATCTGAAATTTTATTTTTTAAGTACGCTATGAAGCCTTTATGGCACCCTGTCATAGCCGGAGCGCCATCCGTAGCAACTGAAATAATATTTTTCAAAGGAATTTCTTTCTCATCGCAAAACTTTTCCAATATATTGAATATGGTTTCGCCTTTTGTATCGGTCTCTAAATTTCTAGCAAATAATAGTTCTTCATATGTTTTCTCATCTTTAATAAACCTCACGTAAGACAACAACAATGCTTCATTAGTTGGTAAAGTGGACTCATCGAGCTGAATTGAGAATTGGCTTGTCCTCAGGTGATCGCACAATGATTCTTCAATGTTTTCAGCCATTTCATCAATTCGTCTTTGCACAGAATTATTACTCAAAGGAATTTTTCGGATAATATCTGCGGCCGGTTTATGAAGCACGGTAGTTATTACTTCATTTATTGCTGGCAATATTAACTCTTCTGCGATGTTATGTGGTTTGCCTTTTTGAGCAATTAACAAAGAGATATTGTACGAAGCTCGAAGTCCGTCGTCATCTTGCTTAGCAGCCGCCGAAAATAGTTTTGCTACACTTGGCTAAGTATTATGCTTCTTCTCTAGGTCTTTAAAATATGCTACATTATTGTCTCTCTTATCTGGATGCATTTTATTCAAATGATCTTGCAGTCTTGAAGGCTTCATTGCTTCATTCGAAATTGTTTTTAGACATAGAAAACACAAAGGCGAGGATGGGTTTGTGGGATTTTCAATGAATCCGAATTTAATGTATTCCGCACAGTATTGCCGTCTGTTCTTTTTTATTTCCGACATTGTTTTGCTTTGAGAAATACGTTTAACTTCGCGAGTAGTGTAAAGGAAGCGTAAGTAATGCTCATCTATTGCGCGCAAAACCACAAATGAATATAAAATAAATATTACATTGTTTATGTAGGAATGCTTAAGCACAATTATTATATAGTAGTCCAAAAATATGAATTCTTATACTTCCTAGAAATACATTTGTAAAAAAAGGATCTTTCTCCTTTTCGTATTATCTTATTTTTCCCAGAAATACATTTGTAAAAAAATGATCTTTCTTCTTTTCTTATTATCTTATTTTTCCCAGAAATACATTTGTAAAAAAAGATAAAGATCCTTTTTTTATTTTCCACATAAATACATTTGTAAGAAAGGATAAAAATCCGTTTTTTATTTTCCACATAAAAGATTTAAGGAGTTCAAAAGCTCAAAACGTGCGTTACATCAGCTACCTTCCCGACGTCATTTCGCAAGTGATAAAATAAATTATTCAAGAGCTCAAAGCATTCCCTACATCAGATCGAACCTACCAACCCTATACCTTTGCGCAAATGATTATACATATTATGATAGCAAATGCCAACATACAGATTTGGCAATGGCAATAGCAATATGTTTGACAGTTAGTATTCTATAAATTCTATCCTGTCGAGATGCCCCGTTAAGAAACGGAGCGACCGATTGACATGATTTTCATTTTTTCTATATTCAATTAAATAGGACAGATATATGAACTACGCGGAGAGAAATAGAAAACCAAGTTTGAGCAATCTTTTAATTCATATTAGTTGATGTTCACAAGTTGTTGTTGAGAGTCGAGAGCTAATATAGTCGTTGTCTAAGAGGCCTCCTAGCTAAATAAAATTACAAATAACCCCCCAGGCCTCTACACAACGCCCCCATTTTCTTTCTCGGTCTCTTACCGCCCGCCTTGATACCTGCAGCGCCCACAAGGGGGCGTTATCGCCCACTTTGGGAAACACTGGTCTACACCAATGCTTTTCGCTTCCATGACCTCTCGCAACCGTGATTGTAAATCGGCTTTTATTGCATTAGTTGCTAAACTACGTTTTTCCAGTTTCTTTTTAGTTGTGGAATCTTCAGATCTATAAACTAAATAACTAAATAATAAATTTTTCGAATAATTATCTCCTTGGAGGTAACAGATTGCGCAAACATATTGAAACCTTTTCAGTTGTTCACTAACCCTGTTACATTTTCTGGATTTTTCAATTGAATGGGAGAATACGTAAGTAAGATAGAGAAAAACTATCGACATTCCAAATATATTGTAATCTTAACTTACCCAATTTTTGAAGAAGAAGAAAAAAAAACGCAGTTTATTTTGTATTTTAAAGAGGTAAGTTGAGGTATGTTCGTTACCTGATAATTTCATAGTTTATAATTAATTTCTGTTATATATATGTATATAATATATATATGTATATTAGGGTGTGCCATTTTGAGGCAACCTTTTTTTTCAACTGAAAAACAGGCTCAAAACTTTCGAAATGTGTAAAAAAAAAGTCACTCAAAAGATGAGCTCTTAATATTAATATTAAGAGGTGCCTCTTTCAAATTTTCTGTTTTCCATATAAATTACATGGAAAAAAAATCATTTTTTATGATGGTTATTGTGCGGAGATTATTCTATGTGCACGCGATGGCTGCCAGTAGGGAAGGTAAACTCGATTCCGATTCTACTCGAAAATCGAGTTTTCTCGTAAAATAATCGATTTTTCGGAATCGATCTTCAGTAGTCGAAGTCGATTAAGAATCGATTCTTGACATTCGAAAAATCGATTATTTTACGAGAAAACTCGATTTTCCAGTAGAATCGGAATCGAGTTTACCATCCCTACTGGCAGCCATCGCGTGCACATAAAAAAATGATTTTTTTTCCATGTAATTAATGGAAAACAGAAAATTTGAAAGAGGCACCTCTTAATATTAATATTAAGAGCTCATCTTTTGAGTGACTTTTTTTTACACATTTCGAAAGTTTTGAGCCTGTTTTTCAGTTGAAAAAAAAGGTTGCCTCAAAATGGCACACCCTAATGTATATATATAATTAATTTATTTTACATATAGAAAACAGAAAAGCTGAAGAAAGAGAAAAAGGTAAGCATTGTTGTTCTCGTAACTGGCGAACTCACCTTTGTTACCGCAATATGGTCTTTCGAGTCTAATAGCAGAGCCAGTGAAAAACGCTACTGCCTTCCTTCCTTTTCCTTCCTCATCGGCAAAATGTGTGGACAGTGAAAAACGTGGTAAAAACGCAGAAATCAGCCATATTTGCTTGTTTTCATTTGAACAATGTTGCCGTTGCTCAATACGCATATATATTTTTGAGCACATCTTTGTTCTCAATTACAATTTTTTACAATATAAAATATCAAAACTGAAAACAAACTATTAAAAATAGTTTACATATTTATAAATAATAGCACTCGACTCTGATTTTGAGTTATTTTATGAAAATTTCAAACATATTGAACAGATTGAATTATAAAAGTTGATAATTACTACAGTATATAGATATTGGCAACCATGGGTTGTGAGAGAGCAATCAGCTGCCACGTTTCTACGGCAAAAATCCAAATGCCGTGAATTCTCACGTCATCCCACGTCAAAGAGAGAAGGGAGTAGCGTTTTTCACTGTTCAGTTACATTGCGCGCCCATAAAATAGGTCGTTCCAGCTGACGCGAGCAACGATTCTACGTTTTCCACTGGTTGTGCTATAAGTGAAAGGCACTATGGCGAAAAACTAAAACGGAATCAAAACGGTTAAAAAGTGAATGGGGAAAATTCTTGGCGGTGTGCAGCATTCAAAACACAAAAGCAAATATATATATATACATATATGAATAAATGCCTCTAAAACAACGGGAAAAAATTAATAAAGTGCGGTAAAACAAAACAATATATGCATTAATATATACATACATATATATATATACGCTTGTGGAAAAAAAACTGTTACAATTTTTACACAAGAAACGAAATTTTCGAAGCAGAAGTGTAGTGACACAATAAAACAACAACAAAAAATTAAAATTTTACTAAGAAAGCTAAAGTGACAAAGTGCACATACAGATAGACATATATTATACAATCAGAAACCAAATGGGCGCGAAACTAAAATATAATGGAACATAACTCAATATAAACAGGTGCGAAAAGAAAAAAAAATATAAGCTAATAAATAAATTAAATAAAATAAAAAATAAACAACAAATACACCAAACTCAACCTGCGGAGACAAGAGGAGGAAAGCAAACCCTGCACGGAGACCCTTCCGCCCCCAAAAACTTCAGTCAAAGTGAGTCGTATCGATTCCTATTAGTATCTGTCATAACATCTTAAGTCTACATAAAAATCGTGTTTGGAGAAATTATCTTCTTAAGATAAGTTCACACAGAAAGCCTCTATAAATTTCATCCACTAGCGGCAGCATATCTATAAGATCATTTTTCTTTTTAGTGCTAATTTTTATTGGTGCGACATAACAATTTTTTAAATCTTTTCTTAAACATTTTGACGGAATTGATTCCTCGCTTTGTTATATTTATGCACTTGAAAGGATCACCTTCACTTAATGATGTTTTAAAATATATTTTACCGTATTCCTTAGTAAATCTGAACCATTTAATGTCATGCCAATTGAATTTATCACCGCTGTCATCCACTTTACGCCAAGTAAATACACTTTTTGATGCGAAATCATATATATTTGATTGATCCATTTCGTTAACTAAAATTTTTTCTTCACTCCGACTGTTCTTATAAATTGGTACCAATCACGGGGATGATGTATTTTTTTGAAGATTTATTTTTCTTATTCTCTATAGCAGCGTGGTTACTATCGCACTCCATGTGTGTGTGTCCAGGGACCATGAATTTATGATCTATAATGCTTAAATTGTTTTCTAGTTGCATGAAAATAGCAAACATAGTTGCAACGAAAGAGTTTTTGTTTTGGCCGGGGCAGCAATCACTGTAGAAAACAATATGATTTACGTTTGCATTTAATTGCAGTAAATGAGTAAACACGATTGAATCTATTTCGTTTCCACCTCTTTTAGCTATTGCTTCATGCCACATGTAGCATATTGGTTGATTTGTTGCACAGTCATGTATGGTAAGGTTAAATGTCCATAAAGGCGTTTTGTAGAATGACACTGCAGTTCTCAACAGAGGTGTGGAAAGGCACTGTTGAAGATCGAAACAAAACACTTTTAGTTTATTATCATTTAGAGATTTTTCTTTATCGGTGTTTTTAGCATCATAAGCTTGTTGTGGTACGGCGAGTGTAGTGCAACTCATATGATGGAAAGCTTTTTATGAAGTCTAAAATTTCGTGCTATCTTGCCCGAGAAAGCTTTTTAGAGCACGAATGTTTTCAATGCAAATCTCCACTAACTCCTCCTTTAAGTTTTGACTTCACAACTGTTTTTATGAACTGCTCGGTCTCGGACAACGTGAATCTGAAGCATTTTTGGCAAACTGAAATTCTATTACCACTAACCTCCAAAAAATAGTAGTAGCAATTCGGTCTACTTCGAGGATTTCTTTCGTGTTTTACACGTTTTACAGTGTTAGTTTCCTGAATTTCAATTAAGCCAGCGACATATGCCTTACGTAAGTTATAGGAGCCTTGTTCCCAGTATTGTTTGTGAATGATTTGCTGTTCCTCGTATGTTATTCTATCAGCGCATCTTTTTCTGCAAGATTCCAGCGGGCGCACAATACGAGCAGGAATAGTTTTTCCAGATGCTGAAGTATAACTTTCCCCGAGATTCCTCAATTCTTTTCGCGATGTTTTCTTTGGAACCACTTTATTTTCCTAAATTTAAATTTTTATTATTACAATCCAATAAATGAGTTTAGTGCTTACAACTTCGCTCTCTAAATCTGAGCTTGGAGCAGTGTAATTACTTATATCAAAATTTGGATCAACAACCGAACCATCACTACTCACATTTCTTATGTCTAATAAGCTAACTAAATTTTTACTTTCCATTTTAATAAGCAAATACTCTTAACAGCTCGACAGTATTTCACCAACTGAACAGCTTAAGTAGAAAAAGAAACGGAATGAACACACACAAAAACAACCTTATGTTGGTTTAAAATGCCGTTAGCGGCTAACGAAAATTTAGCAGATCATTCTAAGCATACTTAAGATGTTTTGTAATACGATGTTTCTCGCCTCCTTGATAGTTTTAATTTTATCATAAGCACCATTTGAGTTATGAAAATCTGAAAATCTATTTTTAACATAACGGTTTAAGTAAACATACCATTTCTTATTATATTAAATTTGTTGAATATTTCCTAGTAAATATTAAGTTTACGTTGACATAAGAGGTTATAAAAAAAATTCTTAACGACCGATACAGCATCTCAAAAAACTAAGGTTTACGTAAGATATTAAGTCGTATGAAATATATTCAAAAAGAAAGGACGTTAAAAAGTAAACCGTGACAACTTTTTCTAAAATGGTGGAAATTGAAAACTGATTAGATCCAAAGGTGCATTGTAAGAAGACATAGCAGAATATGACCTTAACTCGATTTTGACTTAACTCGACTTAAGATGTTATAACATATTTTCACAGATATGTATGTTTGAAGCCCATATTGGCAATACCAGTTTGAAGTATTACAAAACGGTTGTGTAAAAATATAAATCTATTGATGTCTGTCCAAAAGCTTACCTTAGTGTAGTTAAATACACAAATAAAAAAAAAAACGAAAGATATACATATGTATACATTTACATATTTTCTTCTTAATTGGCGTAGACACCGCTTATAGCCTTGACAGACGGCAGCGTTAATCCGGATTAACTGCGCACTTAATCAGATCCAAATTTGTAGGTGACAGACGGCAGCTATGCGAGTTTGAAACTCTCATAAACAGCTCATTGTCCTTTTTATAATATTTAATTATTTAATATTTTCAATGAAAATTGATAGAAGATAAACATTACGGTTGTTAGTCGACCAATTTTTACCAAACCATTTTTTATTACAAAAGCATATCAACACATTATTTTTAAAACTGCATCATAACATAGAAGTTTTATTGATATTATATTGAGAATTTGATAAACAGCTGTCAGGGTTGCTTATATTTCATTCACAATAGATGAAAATTGGCCATTTTTAACATTGTTGCCAACGAAAATCTCACAAACTCCCTAAAATTTTGAGAGTTATTTTTGGATTCAGCAACGGAGTTAGCTGTGGTAATTCCTGAATTAATCCCGAAAAATGCAATTAATCTGGTTTAACGCTGCCGTCTGTCAATGCTATTACGCGATTATAGCCGAGTTAACAACAGCGCGCCAGTCGTTTCTTCTTTTCGCTACGTGGCGCCAATTGGATATTCCAAGCGAAGCCAAGTCCTTCTCCACTTGGTCCTTCCAACGGAGTGGAGGTCTTCCTCTTCCTCTGCTTCCCCCGACGGGTACTGCGTCGAATACTTTCAGAGCTGGAGTGTTTTCGTCCATCCGGACAACATGACCTAGCCAGCGTGGCCGCTGTCTTTTAATTCACTGAACTATGTCGATGTCGTCGTATATCTCGTACAGCTCATCGTTGCATCGAATGCGGTATTCGCCGTGGCCGACGCGCAAAGGACCATAAATCTTTCGCAGAACTTTTCTCTCGAAAACTCGCAACGTCGACTCATCCGTTGTTGACATCGTCCAAGACTCTGCACCATATAGCAAGACGGGAATTATGAGTGACTTATAGAGTTTGGTTTTTGTTTGTCGAGAGAGGACTTTGCTTCTCAATTGCCTACTCAGTCCGAAGTAGCACCTGTTGGCAAGATTTATCCTGCGTTGGATTTCTAGGCTGACATTATTGGTGGTGTTTACGCTGGTTCCAAGATAGACGAAATTATCTACAACTTCAAAGTTTTGACTGTCAACAGTGACGTGAGTGCCAAATCGCGAGCGCGACGACTGTTTGTTTGATGACAGGAGATATTTCGTCTTGCCCTCGTTCACAGCTAGACCCATTTGTTTTGCTTCCTTGCCCAGTCTGGAGAAAGCAGAACTAACGGCGCGGGTGTTAAGGCCGATGATATCAATATCATCGGAATACGCCAGCAGCTGTACACTCTTATAGAAGATGGTACCTTCTCTATTTAGTTCTGCGGCTCGAACTATTTTCTCCAGAAGCAGGTTGAAAAAGTCGCACGATAGGGAATCACCTTGTCTGAAACCTCGTTTGGTATCGAACGGCTCGGAGAGGTCCTTCCCGATTCTGACGGAGCTTTTGGTGTTGCTCAACGTCAGCTTACACAGCCGTATTAGTTTTGCGGGGATACCAAATTCAGGCATCGCGGCATAAAGGCAGCTCCTTTTCGTGCTGTCGCAAGCAGCTTTGAAATCGACGAAGAGGTGTTGTGTGTCGATTCTCCTTTCACGGGTCTTTTCCAAGATTTGGCGCATGGTGAATATCTGGTCGGGTGTTGATTTTCCAAGGTCTAAAGCCACATTGATAAGGTCCAATCAGTTTGTTGACGGTGGGCTTTAATCTTTCACACAATACGCTCGATAGAACCTTATATCCGATGTTGAGGAGACTAATCCCACAGTAGTTGGCGCAGATTGTGGGGTCACCTTTCTTATGGATTGGGCATAGCACACTTAAATTCCAATCGTTGGGCATGCTTTCGTCCGACCATATTTTACAAAGAAGCTGATGCATGCTCCTTATCAGTTCGTCGCCGCCGTGTTTGAATAGCTCGGCCGGCAATCCGTCGGCCCCTGCCGCTTTGTTGTTCTTCAGGCGGGCAATTGCTATTCGAACTTCTTCATGGTCGGGTAATGGAACGTCTGCTCCATCGTCATCGATTGGGAATCGGGTTCTCCTTCTCCTGGTGTTGTGCGTTCACTGCCATTCAGCAAGCTGGAGAAGTGTTCCCTCCATAATTTAACTATGCTCTCTGCATCAGTGACTAGATCACCTTTGGGGGTTCTACAAAAGTATGCTCCGGTCTTGAAACCTTCTGTAAGCCGCCGCATTTTTTCGGAGAATTTTCGAGCATTACCCCTGTCGGCCAGCTTATCAAGCTCTTCGTACTCACGCATTTCGGCCTCTTTCTTCTTCTGTCTGCAAATGCGTCTCGCTTCCCTCTTCAACTCTCGGTATCTATCCCATCTCGCACGTGTAGTGGTCGATCGTAACGTTGCGAGGTAGGCAGCCTGTTTTCTCTCCGCTGCGACACGGCACTCCTCGTCGTACCAGCTGTTCTTTTGCACTTTCCGAAAACCAATGGTTTCGGTTGCAGCCGTCCGTAAGGAGTTCGAAATGCCGTCC